>NC_134780.1:1947327-1949827 GCF_046742065.1 Oratosquilla oratoria | reverse complement strand
CCTTTGTAATTCTTTATAATGTGAATTAGTGAGCATATGGATAAATGAATAAATGAAATATTGTGTAAGTTAATGTGTGAGAGTGAGTGAAAGACTTAACGAATGAGTCAAAGAATAAATAACTGAGAAATTAGATGAGTGTAGCGAGAGTAGGGATTACTAGTTGGGTACTTGAGCTTGTGGTCGTGTAAGAAAATGAGTGAATGAATCAGTGATTGAATAAATGAGGGAATTGGTGAGTGATTGAGAGAAAGAATAGATAACTAAGTCGGGTGTTAAATGGACAAAGAGTAAAATAGAAGGAGGGGTGGAGTATGAGTGATTGTAAAAGAGGATATGTATGTCAGAGAAGGAAGATGGTTGTGAGAGGAAGTGAAAGAGTTATAGAGTAAGGGAGTGGGTTATGGAAGGAGACGGAGATATAACCTTGCAGCATACATACATATACCAAGGCTTTTTCCCCCTTACAAGGGAGGTAGCCAAAAAGGGAAAGGCATAAAATCATTTCCACCCATTCCATCCCTGAATACACTCCACACCCCTCCACCTTCCCTCTTATCTGAGCACCTCCTGGATGACGGGTCATTCCTAAGAAAGAGAAAAGCTTGCAGCAAACAGGAAGTAAAGTTTAATAATCATTGGACGTTGGTAAAGGCAATTAGAATTGAGATAGGTGATATAGGAAGAAAAGATAATGGATGGGTTTTTGAGTGACGTGGTAGTAGAAGATGACATGAGAGTAGAGGTGTAGTGGAAAGGTGGATGGCGTGTGGAGGATATTTGTGGAAGCCGAGGAATGTTGAAAGGATTTAGGTGGAACGTAGGTGACAGGAACGGGAGGAAAAGGCGGAGGAAAGAATCTTATTCCGATGCGACGGAGAAAGAAACACAATTGAGATTCATAAAGAGTTCCGGATAATTTGACAGAGATGTCATTATTGAGTAGCTGCTCAAGTGTTACTTTGTAATTGTACATTCTTCATCGGAAGATACTTTTCAAGTTTGCATAAACCAGAAGTATGGGTGGGAGTGATTTCTATGCCTTTTTCTTTTTGGTTACCCCCCCGTGTAAGGGGGAAAAAGTCTTTGGTATATGTTATGTATGTATGTATGTATGTATGTATGTATGTATGTATGTATGTATGTATGTATGTATGTATGTATGTATGTATGTATGTATGTATGTATGTATGTATGTATGTATGTATGCTATTTCATCATTCGAAATATAATTTCATTTATAACCCCTACATTCTAATTGGCAAACGTCTACAATGTTTGCAAAATTAAAAGAACTATTGTTTGGTGGAAGTCAAACGTGAGCCAATTGGTTGCGTCAACGATAAGGAAGATCGAATGTTGGGGCTGTTTAGACTCTAGTGCACTATGATGCTCCTACAAGGAGGAGGAGGAAGGGGATAGGAGGAGGAAGAATAGAAGAATTAGTGACAAGAAGTGTCAAGGTGGGGAATAGAAACAGAAGAAAAAAGATGAAGACGAAATCGATAAGCTAAATAGTAGATTGAAGATTATGAGAAAAAAGAGAAAAGAGAGGAGAATAAGTAGAGCAAGAGAACGACCAAGAAGAGCAGAAAGATCAGAAGAAAGAGGCGGACAAAGAGCAAGTGGAGGGTGAGAGAGAAGAGAGTAAGAAGAAGGAAGAGAAAGAGATATAAAGAGGAGAGGAAAGAGGAGGAATGGTGAATAAGTTATAAGAAAGAGAGAAAGAAGAACATGAATGATTATGGAAAGGATAGAAAGAAAAGGAAAATACACACGAAAAAAAAATCTTTGTGAAACGTGAAAGGACCAAAGATAGGGAAGTTTGGGTGCAGGAGTAAAGGGATCTAGCTGGATCGAGGGATCAGATGACGGAGTTGGGGGTAAGGGGGGAAGGCAACTAGAGGGAGCGAGGCAATGGAGAGGGAGCGAAGCGTGGGCTGGGGAAGAAAGTACGACGTGTGAGCTGGGCATCTCCATGAAATCAAATTTCTTCATATTGGAGACTGACTGTTGAGGCACGGAGTGAGGCAGGACGGGGAAGGGAAAGGGACAAAACGGAGGGAGAGAAGAAGGATTGATTGAATAAGGGAGGGAAGAAAAGAAAGAGAGAAAAAGGAAAAAGAGGGGGAAAAGGGAGGGGAGAAAAGAAAGAGAGAAAAAGGAAAAAAGATTGGAAAAGAGAGGGAAGAAGATGGAAAAGGAAGGAAATTTGTGGGAATAGAGGAAAGTAAGTAAAGGAAGAAAGGGAGGAAAGAAGAAAATAAAAATGAGGGCAGTAAGAGTGGAGGAGAAGGAAGGAAGGAAGGAAGGAAGGAAGGAAGGAAGGAAGGAAGGAAGGGAGGAAGGAAGGAAGGAAGGAAGGAAGGAAGGAAGGAAGGAAGGAAGGAAGGAAGGAAGGAAGGAAGGAAGGAAGGAAGGAAGGAAGGAAGGAAGGAAGGAAGGAAGGAAGGAAGGAAGGAAGGAAGGAAGGAAGGAAGGAAGGAAGGAAGGAAAGAAG
>NC_134780.1:1924827-1934827 GCF_046742065.1 Oratosquilla oratoria | reverse complement strand
TGTGTGTGTGTGCAAGTTTGTGCTTGTGTGCATGTGTGGCAAATGATTGGTTCTGCATGCATGTGGAATTCTAGTTAGTGAAACTCAAGACATCAGTTATCTTTTACCTCGTAGTAATTTGTTTATTAATGTTAATAACAAGATGCTTATTCTATCTCCTAAACAGTCTCTGAGTAATGTAGGGGATATGTAGAGAGAAAAATAGAAAATAGCAGACAGATGGAAAGAAAGAAAGAGTAAGACACTGAAAGTATATATCAAAGACTAGGAGAGACGTGATTCTGAGAAGAAAGGATTCTAAGAAAAACATGAAAACAAAGTGGAAGAAAAGGAGGAAAAGAGGGGAAGAATGATGACTAGACAGCCACGACGAGTGTAAAATGGTTGGATGGTCGAATATTGGAGGGGCGAATGCATAAACTTTTATTGAACATCCTCTCACCTGAGGAGCAGGAGGAAGTGGTTTGGGAAGGATATGAGTCCTCATTTCCAGGGGAAGGAAAGGGTCATTGAGGTCTGGAAGGAAATACTAGGGACAAGGGGTCATCGTAGACTTCTGAGACTATTTGAGATAGAGAGTTAGATTATGCATATATATACCAAAGGCTTTTTACCCCTAAACGGGGTGTAACCAAAAAGAAAAAGGCATGGAAACCACTCCCACCCATTCCTTTTCCTATATATTCCACTCCCCTCCACCCTCCTCCCTCCCTCTTATCTTGGCACCTCCTGGATGACGGGTCATCCCTGTATCCTGTCCACTGCCCTGGGTCAGAAGCAGTGTCGCAAGACACAGCACATCCACAGCAAGGCCGCTTCATAAATTCGGCGACCCCCCTCTCTAGATTATGCTCCTGCAAACTCATACTTTATGTTGATGTAGGTTTGGCCAAAACATACCCCGCTTGCAAACTAGTCCCTGATGGCTTATGCCCGTGTTATAACTTAATCTTTACTTTTTCATGTCCTTCAGGGACAAAATGTATCCAGGAATATAAGATAGCCAGGGTTAATATAAACTAACCTGAGCTAATTTGAAACTATCTTAGCAGCTTTTGTCTGAAGAGCAAGAAAATATATTGAAACACTTTAATGTTCTCATTATTGTTTTATATATATATATGTTTGATAATTTTTCAATAAATCATGTTCATGATGAGCATGTATTAATATCGTGTATATAAATGCTACCTAAAGGCAATGTTTTTGCCAAGGATAATATAATCAATCTCTATTTATATCAGATGTCAATGAAATAATAACTAAAATACATGAAAATGATTGGAGATTTTGGAAAGCCACTTCATTATAGCTCATAATAGCTCAAATTCTTTAAACGTAATATGATCAAACATGAGTATAATTACTTTTTTTTTTACCTAGAAATTAGATCTTAATGGCAATAACATTTCTCGATGATGATAATACAAATGGCTTCTTCTGAAGTGTAAATAGCTTTTTGAAGTGGAAAACTCAAACTGAAATACAGTTGTTGAACTGAGGCATAGGTATTGAATTGTACAGAATAATTAGAGTATGTTGTAGTAAGTCAGGTTTTATTTCTATTTAGTACCCTGACAGGTAGCTTTTAAGTTCAAGATCAAGATGTTAGAAAAGATATAATATGCCAAGAAAATGTAATGAGTTTGTTGGATGTACTAGAAATTCACCGTGTATTAAAGACGTCTGATTTTTTTTTACAAGAACAAATATTTTTCTTATGAATAAGGAATAGTTTATTTATACCAAGCCATATATTATTTTTGTTGAAATTATTTTTAGTTATGGATATCCTTCTCTTTATCTCTTCCTCTCTTTTCCCATCCCAAGTTAACATGCTTCCTAGGTAGTTGAAATCGTCCACCTGTGTTAATATTCTTCCCTCTACTTAAATTCTTACCCTTGGACATTCTTGTCTTTTTGTCATTACCATCAACAAAATTAAACACTTAGTAACTAACAGTAAAATTAACATGAGGACAAGAAAAATATTTGTAAAATGTTACACTTGGTCAGTATTATTATATGGATGTGAAACTTGGACAATTAGTAAACAAATGCAGGACAGGATAAAAGGAGTAGAAATGTGGATTTGGAAAAGAATGATGAAAATTTCATGGACAGAGTTTAAAACAAACGAAGAAATACTGCAGCAAATAGGAACACAGAGGGAAATAGTAACAACTATCAAGAAAAGAGTTACACTTTGTAGGACATGTCATGAGAAGACAACAATTAGTTCATATGTTCTTAACAGGAAAAATAGAAGGAAAGAGGACACGAGGAAGACCACTCAGAAAATATGTAGATGAATTAAGGACGTCTGTAGAAGAAATAACAAATGCCATCTTGTTAAGAAGAGTCATGTGCAGACAGGAATGGAGATCCATGGTGGCCAACGTCCAAGTCGATGCAGCACCACGGTACGGTACGGTACATATATCATATTCAGCTTATAAATAGTTCTAATCTACACATGGTTAGCTTGCCTTTAAAAAAATGTATTATTGTGGGTAGAACTGTCATCAGCATTTGAAAAACAAACAAACAATAGTATTGTATTCTTGAATATTTTTTGCTAGTGTAAGGGCAATGGACAGGATGCAGGGATGACCCGTCATCCAGGAGGTGCCAAGATGGGAGGGAGGGAGTAGGGTGGAGGAGGGGAGTGGAATATATAAGAAATGGAATGGGTGGGAGTGGTTTCTATGCCTTTTTCTTTTTGGCTACCCCCCGTGTAGGGGGAAAAAAGCCTTTGGTGTATGTATGTATGTATGTATGTATGTATGTATGTATGTATGTATGTATGTATGTATGTATGTATGTATGTATGTATGTATGTATGTATGTATGTATGTATGTATGTATGTATGTATGTATGTATGTATGTATGTATGTATGTATGTATGTGTGTGTGTATGTATGTATGTATGTATGTATGTATGTATGTATGTATGTATGTATGTATGTATGTATGTATGTATGTATGTATGTATGTATGTACGTATAAGGGTATAATCTAATCTTACAATATAAAATAGTCGAACCTCAATAATTCTCCTGGGTATAAACGAGGTTCGTTCAGGATATACCTAAAGTACAAAACAGGCTAGAACTTGTTAACACTGGGTATGTTTTTTTTTTTTTTTTTTTTTTTTTGTTTTTTTTTGCTGAAGATAGACTTTGGGTTGTTACATTCAGAAAGGGTTCCAACATGCAGGAACTGAATTACAGAACCATGATGTACTCGGCTGATGTTAAAGAATGGAGTTTGGAGGAACTTGTATTGGTAGTGTAAATAGTGGTGGTTGTTCAAGTATTAGTGGTAACACTGATTTTGATAAACATGGTGGCGATAGTGGCGTTGTTAGTGATGAGGTTATTAGTGGTAGCAGTGCTGGTGGAAGTGGTGTTGGTAGTGTTGAGAGTGTTGATATTGCTGGTAAGCTACTGTTGGTGAAGCTGTTAATATTGATGGTGGTCTTCATGGTTGTTTTAGAGTTGATGTTGATGATGGTGCTGATGGTAGTGATAGAGTGTGTTCTCAAGATGGTGATAGTGGATAGTACACGTGATGAGGGTGAGGGTGTTGGTGATAGTGATGGTGATGGTAATGTGATGTTGATGTTGATGTTGATGTTGATGTTGACGTTGATGGTGATGGTGATGGTGATGGTGATGGTGAGGGTGTTGGTGATAGTGATGGTGATGGTTATGTGATGGTGATGGTGATGGTGATGGTGATGGTGATGTTGACGTTGATGTTGATGTTGATGATGGTGCTGATGGTGGTGTCAGAGTGTGTTCTCTTTGAAGATGGTGATAGTGAATAGTACACGTGATGAGGGTGAGGGTGTTGGTGATAGTGATGGTGATGGTTATATGATGGTGATGGTGAAGCTGATGTTGATGTTAATGGTAATGTTAATGTTGATGTTGATGTTGATTTTGATGTTGATTTTGATGTTGATGTTGATGTTGATGTTGATATTCATGTTGATGTTGATGTTGATGTTGATGATGTTGATGTTGATGTTGATGTTGATGTTGATGTTGATGTTGATGTTGATGTTGATGATGATGATGTTGATGTTGATGTTGGTGTTGTTGATGTTCATGTTGATGTTGATGGTGCTGTTGATGTTGATGTTGATTTTGCTGTTGATGTTGATGTTGATTTTGCTGTTGATGTTGATGGTGCTATTGATGTTGATGTTGATGGTACTGTTGATGTTGATGTTGATGTTGATGTTGATGCTGATGCTGATGTTGATGTTGATGTTGATGTTGATGTTGATGTTGATGTTGATGTTGATGTTGATGTTGATGTTGATGTTGATGTTGATGTTGATGTTGATGTTGATGTTGATGTTGATGGTGATGGTGATGGTGATGGTGATGGTGATGGTGATGGTGATGGTGATGGTGATGGTGATGGTGATGGTGATGGTGATGTTGATGTTGATGTTTATGTTGATGTTGATGTTGATGTTGATGGTAATTGTATGGTAATGGTGATGGTGATGGTGATGGTGATGGTGATGGTGATGGTGATGGTGATGGTGATGGTGATGGTGATGGTGATGGTGATGGTGATGGTGATGGTGATGGTGATGGTGATGGTGATGGTGATGGTGATGGTGATAATGATAGAATATGCATTGGCAAAAGAGCCTCAAGGGAGAGAATGGAACAGTATCAGAGAAAAAATATATACCTGACACTAGAGGGAAAGTGCTAGAGGAACTAGTATAGCTAAGGTCACTAGTATGAAAAATGGAGGAAATATCAACTACTAACAAGATAGATATACCGGTATATGTGGATTATTACAAATTGTCTCTGTAGAAGGCAGGGATATTAGGGATAAAAAAATGCCGTTATCTGATTATAGGACATTTAATCCTATTATGGTTAATTGGTGCAGTCCTCAAGCGATTTCCCTTATGGTGTATTAGTTCCAGACGTTTTACACGTATAACGTTAAAGGCTGATTCAAACTATACCAACACGTAAGCAGAACGTACCTGCACGTTACCGCACCGCAATCCTCCCAAACAGTTTGTGCATTCACACTTTCTGGCCGTTCTCCTGCCGTACGGTAACAGTACATCTTTGGTCGTGTTCATGGAAAGGTTTTACTTAGGAGCAATTTATACGGTCAAACGGTTTGTCCAACCCGGTTTGTCAAAGAAGGGCTTGAAGTGATGTTTGACCGTGTGAATGCGGTATTTGGTTGTCAAACACGTTTGTCAAACGTGTTTGACAACCAAATACCCCATTCACACGGTCAAATGTCACGTCAAAAATGTTTGACAAACCGGGTTTGACAAGACATTTAACCGTGTAAATAGCCCTTTAGAGACAGACATGTTTTGAGTACTTTAGTTTTACAGACCATGGCAGTGATGTCAATTCTTTTGAGAGAGGAAGAGGAGTCTCACAGAATCCAAAGAAACAAAGGCGAGTCTGGTTGCACAATTCACCTAAGCAAGATGCTGTAATAATTATAATTTATTTTATATTATTTTTTGTTGTTGTGTTATCATTTGTCTGTTTGATTTTCATTTATTATTAGTTATATGTCAATTTATTATTATTTACTATTTACCTGTTTGTTTATTATTTAACTATACATATGCATTTATTTATGTATTTTATTTGTTATTTACATTATTATAATTTTTATTTATTATTTTATTATTATTATGATTTTTTTTACATCCGACCTAGATATGGACCAAAAGGTCTCCTGTCGGCATGCTCCGCCTTTGTAATCCTTTTAAAAGGAAAACAGAAGAAGGGTTTTTCACACTTTATAAAGAACTGCTTGACGATGAACTTAAATTTCATCAGTATATCAGAATATTGAAGTATCAGCTTAATGAATTACTAATTTTGCTTGAGGAATCTCACGTAAAAGAACATTAGAGCTAGGGAGGCAAGAACACCAATGGAAAGTCTAGCTGTTTGTTTAAGGTAAGTTTCTTAACGTAGGTTAAGAATAAAACTATTAAATTTTAGTACACTTGGGTAACTGAATATTTTCTTGTAATTAATCATAATGGTATGTATTCATGCAATTAAGTTTATTGTTTAAATCAAAAGTCTCTCATCAAAATAAAAGAGAGCTTGAGATAATATATTTTCCAATAATCTAATTTAATTTGAAATCATCTTTACGGTTTTGTAACATATAAAAATTGTCCATCCTCATAATAAAATTAATATGCATTTTCTATCTCACATCAGAACTACACAATTTAACAAAATGTAGATTATTCGAATCTGCAATTTTCGTTGATTTTCGTTAGATTAACCACCACAGATATAATGGGACTAAGTTGGCTTGCATCTGGAACTGACTCGACTGAAGATGTCTGTTTCGATTAACATTTCGAGTTAAATTTTAGAAAGAACACTAGAAATTCTAGATTTATACAGGTGTTGATAAATCTATAAAGCAGTAGGAAAGATTTCATAGTTGCAGCTATGCCTGAGAGAAAATTGTTGATGGGATTTATTTCTCGAGACGCGTCTTTTTGATTCAGTGGAAACCTCATTACATCAGATGATGATTTTTCTGTTGTTGGAACTTATATGCCTCCTCCTGTCGCTTAAAGCCTTAACCCCTTCAATACGGTGCCGCACTTCAAACGCTTTGTTCCTACTGAGGAAAGGCAATTTTATTTATTTCAGGGGACGGACCCTTGACTGAAAGGGATCTTCATCGACTGAGACCCCATTCAGGTCGGAATTCAAGTCATCAAATGTATAAGAAATTATATGTTTCTTGCCCTGAATAGAATCTTTCGAGAGCGGGACCGTATTGAAAGGGTTAAGACACATCTGCGGACTTTATCATGAGCGTGTGTCGTTGTTCCTCGCTACCGAACTATCTATGCTGTTATGTTCTCTCCCTCTTCATGTCTTGTTTTCTCTTCATCCCAAGAAACCTCTAAAACTGCAATGATCTCACGATCATCTGCAATGTCTAGTAGCGTGTCTGGATTATCTGGTACATTTGACACAGTACGTTCTTGTAGGAAAGGCTTTAGATATGACATCTGGTCCTCATATTTCCATCTCCTCTTCTTACCAGCAGCTGTTATATTCTCTCCCTCTTCATGACTTGTTTTCTCTTCATCCCAAGAAACCTCTAAAACTGCAATGATCTCACGATCGTCTGCAATGTCTAGTAGTGTGTCTGGATTATCTGGTACATTTGACACAGTACGTTCTTGTAGGAAAGGCTTTAAATAGGACATCTGGTCCTCATATTTCCATCTCCTCTTCTTACCAGCAGCTGTTATGTTCTCTCCCTCTTCATGACATGTTTCCTCTTCATCCCAAGAAACCTCTAAAACTGCAATGATCTCACGATCATCTGCAATGTCTAGTAGCGTGTCTGGATTATCTGGTATATTTGACACAGTACGTTCTTGTAGGAAAGGCTTTAAATATGACATCTGTCCTTCATATTTCCATCTCCTCTTCTTACCAGAAGCTTGCCTACTTGCATTTTTTTATGCTCGTTGATATTGGCCTCTCAGATAAAAAAACACCCTGTTTTGCATGCTTTCCCTGAAATAAGTGAGAAATATGTATATAAGGCGTCGATTTTGCACGATGAATGAAAAAGTAACTGTATGTATTGGATTTATATTTCTAGTTAGCCGAGATCGCTGTAGCTTCAAAATATTAACGAAGAAATGTTACTTTCAGCTTTGTAATACACTTCCTGATACACAGGTAAAGAATTGCTTCGTTGAACACAATTATTACACGAACGTTACATTTGGTGTGAACTGCAGATTCGATTAATATATCGGTATAGCAGATAAATAGATTGCGACAAACATAGTATAGGGATGTATGGCTGAAACATGCACCTACTGCTATAATTCACGTGCGTCATCATTTACGTGTCCGAATCAAACTTTTATTTTTTTGTTTTACAGGTTTTTGACTCACCATCTCCTTTAGTTATAAACTAGACCATTCTACTGTATGGTCAATCATTAAAGAGGTGTGCAATGCTATTGTTGTGAAGATGATGCCAAAAACTATGCCAGTACTATCAAAAATGACTGTGAGATGATTGCACGAGATTTTTGGACTCTGAAACTTTCCTAACTGTTTAGGCTCCCTTAATTGAAAGTATATTGAAATTGAGACGCCTGCAGTGGCTCATTATTTTTCAATTATAAGAAACTTTTTTCATATTACTTCTAGCATCAGTAGATGCACAATAAAAGTTTCTATATGTTGATGTAGGCTCATAGGGAAAAAAATCGATGCGGGTATTTTCATTTATTCAACTTTGGGAAAACTCTTGGAAAGTGACCATGTGAACATATCAGTCCAAACTCCCCTACTTAGAACCTAAGATGTAATGCCGAACATAATCGTTGGAGACGAGGCATTTCCTTTGAAAACTTACTTGTTTAGACCATATAGTAGCTCGCAAATCTGGGATGAGGCAACAAAAGCACATGTCAATTATCGCTTATTTCGAGCCTGTATAGTGGTGGGGATTGCTTTTGGAATCTTGGCACATAAGTTTAGGATATTTCGGAAGGTGCTGAAGTCCATGACAGATCAAACTGTTCTTGCACCGTGTATATTGTACAAATTCATCAAAGATGCCGACGTTAATTCTTCAAACAAGAGTTTACAGGACACATGTGATGAACATGTTATATTTTCTTAGCTCTCTAGCTCCAACTCGAGCTTTTGCAGTAAGGGAACCTTTCAGAATGTTCTTTGATTTTCCTAATGTAACTCTGCCATGGTCTGCATGAGATGCTGAGACTATCTTACTTTCTTTCATTGCTTGAAATGTATGAATGTTTCATGAAACTTAGAAACTATTAGTTTCATTTGAATTGTGAAGGGAAACTTTGGAATATGGAAAATTTGATTCACCGTCTTTTATTCTGTGTAATAATTTACTTTGGTTAGAAATATATTTTTCCTGTATAGTCCATTATACGAGTACATGCACTGTAGCTATAATACATTTTCAAACTACTCCCATTTTCACTTATTTTAGTTCATGTATAAATATTTACACTATATTCACATATGCACCATGGTAAAATTATTGTGGATGATATTTCTATCAATGTGGAATATGTATATATTTCTACTTTATATATTTCAAACTATGCTTTACTAAAACAAAATATACAGTAATTGCTGCCGTTTTGGAGACAACTTCTCTAAAATCGAAATTGAAAATGGAAGTCAAGGAAATACAGCCTTTGGTCGAGTTGTTCAATTTTTCTTTTCTTTCCCTTTTCTTCTTACAATCTTCTTAAACGCAATGAAAATTTTGCTAATAAACCTTTGACAGTATCCAAAACCATATAAATGAATGTTGCATTTCTTTTTTTTTTAATATTATCCCAAACAAGGCTCAAGTAAATCAAATATCATGTGTATTAAAATGAAGAAAAAAAGAAGAAAAAAGTTCAACAGTGTTAGAACGTCCAAACGAAAACAAGAGAACGATGACAGCCGGTCGTCAAACAAGGACAAACGTGTTTCCCCTTCAATGTGAAAATGTTTTTTGACAGTAATATAATTTACCTGCTTGTTTTAATTCTTCGCCTATATCTGTGTTGTTACTGTAGTGCCTATGGGGCATATCATAAAGACACCCACGGTAATGTATATGAGTAATCAACTTTTCCTCATCCTCCATAGTCGGGGGTGGGGAGGGGGAGATGTCGACTGGCTACTCGGCTGCTGGTTACGTTAAGTATCGGCTCCAGTCTCGTGTCCACACTATCCAACACAGGGATTCTTAACCTTTTTCCTTATGTACCCTGTGCTTATGGCTTGCTGTTCTTTAGCCTCCCAGAAATTTCTTTATTAGTTAACATACCCTGAGTGCATCCACAAACTATCACCAGTTTTCGATTCGTGGTCCTATTTGTGAACCACTGTGGCCCACAATGACTCATTGAACCGTAGGGTGAGAACCACTGATCCA
>NC_134780.1:1904827-1917327 GCF_046742065.1 Oratosquilla oratoria | reverse complement strand
TACTTTTAAGCATAGATAAATATGCGATGATAATAGTAAATTAACAATTAGATAGAAAAAATAACAAATATGTACATGAGCAATAATAATAACACTGATAATGATAATATGTATTTATTCATCTATTTGATTTTTAATTAATTAATTTATTTATTTTATTATTTTTATTCATTATTTTACTTATTTGTTTATCTAGTTACATACTTGTTTGTTTACTTATTATCTTTTTATTTATCTATTTATTCATTTATTTCTCCGTCTATCTCTTATCTATTCATTATCGTATTAGAACCCCCTCTGACAGCTAAAAGGCTATCAGCTATATCGATTTAACTCTCCCATAGCGTGTTGTGTTTCTATTTTTTATCCATACTGCCGTCATGTTATTCTACTCATCTCTGTCACACTCCTTTTATACAGAGAAGCTTGACTAGAGAATTATGTAGAAAATTTTGTTCCTATGCTGCTTTATTTGGAAGTTATTATGTTGAGCAGTAACTTATATACAGTGAAACACATTTACTTCGAAGCAAAAGTCATTTGTGTCGTTGTACTTGGGGTGACATATTTCGTCTTCCTTTGTACACCTTCACTTTCCCACCACAATCACGATCAATATCATCGCCAGGGACCCACAACCGTGAGAATCACTATCTGTAACATTGCAATGACGTCCACCACTAATGTAAAAAGCGACATTTTTATTTTTTGATGAGTAATGAGAGACATATTTCATTAAACACAAAGGTAGGCATTACTACTTCAGTCTTCTGATGAATGAAATTATCTTCCATTAGGCACAAAAATCAGAAGAATATGCCACCTATCTCAAAGTGCTAATCAATAGAATTTTAGGTTAATCAGCCAAGGAGAAACTCCTCTGAAAACGTACATATATACATACATATACCAAGGCTTCTCCCTCCCCTTATAAGGGGGGTAGCCAAAAAGAAAAAAGCATCAAATCATTCCCACCCATTCCATCCCTGAATACACTCCACACCCCTCCACCCTCCCTCTTATCTTAGCACCTCCTGAAATGACGGGTCATCCCTGCACCTTGTCCACTGCCCTGGGTCAGAAGCAGTGTCGCAAGACACAGCACATCCACAGCAAGGCCGCTTCATTAAATCGGCGACCCCCCCTCTCCGTCCCCCCATTGCATAAAATGAGAGGACGTAAGATCGTAATAATCAGAACAACATTGTAAATAATACTAACATGCTGAACAAATCAAACACTATGACACCTGCCTCACACCATAAGCCATCTAACGGTAAGAAATGACACGGAGTTGTAACTATAAGTACAGTATCTCTGCAACCTTTGCAACATTCACCTCCATCTCTTCCCTCCACCCCCACCCCGTTCACCTCAGATCTACCAAACAGATGTTCTTCCCAGCTCTGACCCTCCCAGAAAACTCACCCTCCCCAGAGAAGCTTCACAGCAACATTCTTCTTCTTTTTCTGGGAACAGTTTCTTTCATAAAAGGTCTTATCTTCTCTCTCGCCCCTCCAAGAAGTTTTCCTTATTTCTACCCCAGCCTCTACCATAACTTTCCTTTTTCCCAATATCGTCTCTTCCAGGTGTTTTCTTTCATATTGCAATGTACAGTTCCAGAAACTTTGCTCATCCACCCTATAATGTTTTTCATATTCTTTTCTCCTACTCTACACTTCTCTCAAAAGCTCTCCTTTTCTCCATATTTTTCCTCAAAAGTTTTCTCCAAAATAAACTCTCACAAATGCCTTTTCTTTTCTCCCCAATATTTTTCCCAAAATTTTCCTTCCTTCTGCTCGATTCTATTCCAGAAACTCTTTTATCCACTTTAGTCACCCACTAAACCTCTCCTTTTTCTCCTCTTCAGACTCTCCCAGAATCTCTCATCTACACTTCAGACTCTCCCAGAATCTCTCCTCTACACTTCAGACTCTCCCAGAATCTCTTCTCTACACTTCAGACTCTCCCAGAATCTCTCCTCTACACTTCAGACTCTCCCAGAATCTCTCCTCTACACTTCAGACTCTCCCAGAATCTCTCCTCTACACTTCAGACTCTCCCAGAATCTCTCCTCTACACTTCAGACTCTCCCAGAATCTCTCCTCTACATTTCAAACTCTCCCAGAATATCTTCTCTACACTTCAGACTCTTCCAGAATCTCTCCTCTACACTTCAGACTTTACCAGAATATCTCCTCTACACTTCAGACTCTCCCAGAATCTCTCCTCTACACTTCAGACTCTCCCAGAATCTCTCCTCTACACTTCAGACTCTCCCAGAATCTCTCCTCTACACTTCAATCTCTCCCAGAAGCTCTCCTTTACACTTCAGGCTCTCCTAGAACCTCTCCTCTACACATCATACTCTCCTAGAATCTCTCCTCTACACTTCCAGACTCTCTCAGAATCTCTCCTCTAAAATTCAGACTCTCCCAGAATCTGTCCTCTACACTTCAGACTCTCCCAGAATCTCTCCTCTACACTTCAGACTCTCCCAGAATCTCTCCTCTACACTTCAGACTCTCCCAGAATCTCTCCTCTACACTTCAGACTCTCCCAGAATCTCTCCTCTACACTTCAGACTCTCCCAGAATCTCTCCTCTACACTTCAGTCTCTCCCAGAAGCTCTCCTGTACACTTCAGGCTCTCCAAGAAGCTCTCCTCTACACATCAGACTCTCCCAGAATCTCTCCTCTACACTTCAGACTCTCCCAGAATCTCTCCTCTACACTTCAGACTCTCCCAGAATCTCTCCTCTACACTTCAGACTCTCCCAGAATCTCTCCTCTACACTTCAGACTCTTCCAGAATCTCTCCTCTACGCTTCAGATTCTCCCAGAATCTCTCATCTACACTTCAGACTCTCCCAGACGCTCCCCTCTACCTTTCAGAATCTCCCAAAGTCTCTCCTTTACACTTCAGACTCTCCTAGAATCTCTCCTCTACACTTCAGACTCTCCCAGAATCTCTCCTCTACACTTCAGACTCTCCCAGAATCTCTCCTCTACACTTCAGACTCTCCCAGAATCTCTCCTCTACACTTCAAACTCTCCCAGAATCTCTCCTTTACACTTCAGGGTCTGACAGAATCTCTCCTCTACACTTCAGACTCTCCCAGAATCTCTCCTCTACACTTCAGACTCTCCCAGAATCTCTCCTCTACACTTCAGGCTCTCCCAGAATCTCTCCTCTTCACTTCAGGCTCTTCCAGAAGCTCTCCTCTACACTTCAGACTCTCCCAGAATCTCTCCTCTACACTTCAGACTCTCCCAGAATCTTTCCTCTACACTTCAGACTCTTACAGGTCTCACTTCTTCTCCGGAATCCTTCAGGAACTTCTCACCACTCTGTAGACACTTCCTGAATTTTTCTTTTTCTTCTTTCCACACACCTCAAGGAACTTCTCCTCACCCAAGATTCTTCAACCAAGATATTTTTTCCACTTCGGGGTTTCCTAGAAACCATTCTTCTACTATAGAATATAAAAATCTTCTCTCCACTTAACAATTTTCTAGAATATTATCTACTTCCTTCATAACAGACTTTCCATGGCTATCCTTTTCATTAACCAGTATTTTATATATACATACATACAAACATGTATATATACATATATATATATATATATATACATATACATATATATATATATGTATATATATACATATGTATATATATATATATACATATATATATATATATATATATTTATATGTATATATATAATCATCAAAACCCATGAATCTCCCTCAGAAGCGTCTCCTTTCTACTCTCCAAAACCTTCTTAGATCTTATTCTTCTTTTTCAATACTCTCTAAGTAATTTTCTTTTTCATGACTACTTCGGAACTCCCCCATTCATTTCGGTTTCTCATAGATGTTTTTCATCTTTCCATTACAGACACCTTGGAACGGTCTCAGAAGCTTCTTAATTCTCATCCCAAACTATCTAAACTCTTTATTTGTAATTTCTAGCTCAAAATTCTTCCTTGCAGCCCATTTTCTCTAAGAAGTGTATCTAGCCTCCGGACCCGATTTCTGCCGAGGATAAATTCCTTCTTCCTCTTCTAGACTTTACCAAGAGCTCACCTTCTCCCATCTACCCCAATTTCTCGCCATCATCCCCCATTTTTCCTTCCAGTCTAGGTCCTCTTTTACTAGACAGCTATAAATCTAATGTACCAACAGCAGAGGAGGCTGGAAGAAAAGCGTAGAGATCAGGAGAGGGAGAAGGAAGGAAAGGAAGTAAGGAAAGGTGGATGAATGAGAAGAGAAGGGGTAGAAACAAGAAAGAAGAGAAAATCAGAATACAGGAAATAAAAAGAGAGGAAGCAAGGAAAAGGCAAGAAAAAGAGCAATATCATATGGGAGGGGAAGGAAGAGATGTGAAGGTGAGGAAAGTGGGAGGAGAATAGATGTTTAGGTTAAGAAATTTGAGAAGGAAGAAACAGAACAGAAGGGAAGGAAAGGTAGGCAAAGGAAATAGGTGAAGAAAGTAGATGAGTAGGAGTGGAGAGAATAAGAAAGAGAAAGAGAGGAAGGAAGGAGAGAAGAGGAATAGAGAGAAAAGAAAAGGTCAAAGAGAATGAAGTGGAGAAGGAGAGGAAAGGAAAAAGAATATGGATAAGAGGAGAGAAGGAAAAAGATAAGTAGATGTGGAGGAGGACGAATAAAGAAAAGGGAAAGAGAAGATGAGGAAGAGTGGTAGGAGTAGAAGGAGGAGAAAAAGATGATGAGGAAGAATGGGAAAAGGAAGAGGTGAAGGAGGAAGAGAAGGTGAGGAAGAAGGAGAAGAGTGAGGAAGAGTAGGAAGAGGAAGATGTTAAGGAAACCAAGGAGAAGGAAGAGATGGGAGAAAGTGAAATTAAAATAAAAAGAAAGATGGTAAGAGAAAGAAGAAGAAAAATAAGGAGAGGAAGGAAAGAATATGCAAAGTGTTGAGAAGCCAGGAAGACTATGGTGATGTGTATAGGAAAAAAAAGATATGGAAGAAATGTTACGGATAACAAGGGAAGAATGTGGAGGAAATTATTGGTAATTAAAGGTGGGAGGGTCAAAAGAGGAGAAAAAAAGGGAAGAAAGAAGTATGGGAGGGGAGGGGAATATATGGTACTTTAAGGAGAGGTTAAGTTGTTGAGATGGAGTGGGAAGGGAAGGAAAAGAAAGAGTTAATAATCAAAGTAAAGGAATGGTCATAGAAGAACAGGGCTGGGAAAGGAAGGGAAGATAAGCTGTAGAACTCTAAAAGAAGGTACGAAGGGATAGAATTTTAAGGAGAAATTAAAGAGAATAAGAGAGAAGGGAAGAAAGAGGAGAAAAAAGAAAAGGAGAGAGTTAGAAAAATGAGGCTTAAGAAGGGAGTAAATTGCAGAGGACGGATATAGTAGATGACAGAGAAAAGAAAACAGAGATACGAGATTGAAGTGAAAATGGTTCATCAGAAAAGGATAATGTATGTGAAGGAGGACTGGAGGAATAAATTATGCAAGGAAAAAGTAGTAAGTGATAGAAAGATAAAAAGAAATGAGGAAGAAAAATATGAGAATGAAATGGAGAAGCAAATGTAGGTAGAGTGGGAGGAGAGGAGGAGAGGAGAGGAGATGGAGAAAAAAGAGTAGAAATAAAACGAGGGAGGGAAATAAGTGAGGGAGGAATGGAGGAGGAAGAAGAGAAGGAGGATTAGGAAAAATGAAAAACAAATGAAAAACAAAGAAGAGTAGAGGAAGACAGAAAAAGAAATTTGAGAAGGAAGAAACAGAACAGAAAGGACGGAAAGGTAGGTAAAGGAAATAGATGAAGAAAGTAGATGAATAGGAGTGGAGAGAACAAGAAAAAGAAAGAGAGGAAGGAAGGAGAGAAGAGGAACAGAGAGAAAAGAAAAGTTCGAAGAGAATGAAGTGGAGAAGGAGAGGAGAGGAAATGGAATATGAATAAGAGGGGAGAAGGAAAGAGATAAGTAGAAGATGTGGAGGAGGACGAATAAAGGAAATGGAAAGAGAGGATGAGGAAGAGTGGTAGGAGGAATAGGAGGAGAAAAAGTTGATGAGGAAGTATGGGAAAAGGAAGAGATGGAGGAGGAAGAGAAGGTGAGCAAGAAGGAGAAGAGTGAGGAAAAGTAGGAAGAGGAAGGTGTCAAGGAAACCAAGGAGAAGGAAGAGATGGGAGAAAGTGAAATTAAAATAAAAAGAAAGATGGTAAGAGAAAGAAGAAGAAAAATGAGGAGAGGAAGGAAAGAATATGCAAAGTGTTGAGAAGCCAGGAAGACTATGGTAATGTGTATAGGAAAAAAAGAAGAATAAAAGGAAGAAATGTTACGGATAACAAGGGAGGAATGTGGAGGAAATTATTGGTAATTAAAGGTGGGAGGGTCAAAAGAGGAAAAAAAAGGGGAAGAAAGAAGTATGGGAGGGGAGGGGAATATATGGTACTTTAAGGAGAGGTTAAGTTGTTGAGATGGAGTGAGGGAACGGAAGGAGAAGAAAGAGTTAATAATCAAAGTAAAGGAAAGTTCATAGAAGGACAGGGCTGGGAAAGAAATGGAAGATAAGCTGTAGAACTTTAAAAGAAGGTACGAAGGGATAGAATTTTAAGGAGAAAGTAAAGAGAATAAGAGAGAAGGGAAGAAAGAGGAGAAAAAGAGAAGGAGAGAGTTAAAAATGAGGTTTAAGAAGGGAGTAAATTGTAGAGGACGGATATAGTGGATGACAGAGAAAAGGAAATAGAGATACGAGATTGAAGTGGAAATGGTTCATCAGAAAAGGATAATGTATGTGAAGGAGGACTGGAGAAATAAATTATGCAAGGAAAAAGTAGTAAGTAATAGAAAGATAAAAAGAAATGAGGGAGAAAATATGAGAATGAAATGGAGAAGCAAATGTAGGCAGAGCGGGAGGAGAGGAGGAGAGGATTTGGGGAAAAAGAGTAGAAATAAAACGAGGGAGGGAAATGGAGGAGGAAGAGAAGGAGGATTAGGAAAAAGGAAAAACATATGAAAAACAAAGATGAGTAAAGGAAGACAGAAAAGGAAGAGGAAGACATGAGGAGAATGAAAAAGAGTACGAGAAAGACACTGAAGAAAACATTAAGTAAGCTTGTGAGGACGGAGAAGATGGAAGAAAGTTGAAAGATAATAACAATTAGGGTAGGTGGAGAGTAAAATAGAAGAATGGTGGTCAAAGATATAGGAATAAATTGAGGGAATGAAAATAGATACGGAAGAGGGCTTTGGCAGGATCGGACACAAACTCATATAAAGAAAAAAAAAAAAAAAGTGAGCCATGTGGAAAACAAGGGGAGAACCTGTTTTCGACGAAAGTGATAAGACAAAATAGACAGAAAATGGGAATCAAAAGGGGTGAAAATGCGTGAAAAATTGAAATAAAAACAAAAACGTATGAATGACTTAACTACTTGGGACTTGTAGGATGAAGGAGAGAAAGGGGAGAGCAAGGGAAGGAGGAAAAGAGGAAGAAATAGGAGGAAGGTACAGAGGTTGTAACTCCGTTATCGATTGTGTTACACGGAGATAGATAACATAGTCTTACGGTTGTCAGAATAGGAAAAAAAATATTGCCCATTAGGAAGGAGGTTCTTCAGGTAAACTAACTTCTTCACTACTGGAAGGGTGACATGGAAGTAACTAGAGTAGTCTGACGGCAGCTAGGATTAAAGAAAGTTAAAATGTAAATACATTGAAAATATTACTTTAACTAACGTGAATTGATGAGTAAAAGATTATTTTTTTCGACGTGATGACTGGATTAATTGATTCTGTTCTGGCTGAAAACAAACGAATTATTTGGCAGAGGTCACTCATAGTGACAGAGGAAACCTATATCAACTTCAGTTTGATAGAGATTGATATTTTCATTCAGTAAAGGGGAAGCATTGGGAATGAAAGGGGGAAAAGGGTCGGATTATGAGCAGGGGAAGGTATAAACAGGTTTAGGTTGAGAGGGCAGATCAGAATTGGGAAGCGGGTAACTGATATTCCTGGAAATAGACGTAAGAAGATCGGGTAACCCATGATAAAGAATTTTTTTTTCGTGTTTTTCAAATATTTTGTTCTTGCTGACATAAGATAATTTCATTTATCTTAGAGAAATACCTCATGTGTTCTTAGGTTAGAACAAATCTTTAAGCCTTGTCAAGCATACTAACCTTTTTAAAGATGCTGCTTTTGACTAACAGTAAACAGACTAATTCAGCTCAGAAAAAAGGAAGCTTTCAATGTGTTTGTAGGATGAGACAAAAGCATAAAGGAAACATGGCACGTTGGTAAAGATGATACGTTGGGTCGGAACTGGGTCGGAGTCCGGGGGAGGAACTGGGTCGGAGTCCGGAGGAGGAAGGGGAACATGTCGGTTATTCCGGGTCTTGGTTATCGATGGTGATGGATTTAGTGGAAGAAATGAGACGTTGGAGGTGGAGGAATTAGCGTTGGAGGAAGGAGGTCGTCTCAGAGATTGACCGGGACGAGGAAGGTGAGGAGGATGAGACATGATAAAAGGGGAGGAGAGAGGGAGGAAGAGGAGGGGAAGGAGGGGGAGTAGAAAGAGGAGAGGGATGAAGAGAGGAGAAAGAAAACGGAGGATGGAGGGATATTGAAAAGAACAGAAAGGGAAAATAAGGGGGATAGAAAGGAGGATGAGGAGAGGAACGAAGAGAGGAGAAAGAAAACGGAGAATGGAAGGATACTGAAAAGAACAGGAAGGGAAAATAAGGGGAATAGAAAGGAGGATGAGGAGAAGGATGAAGAGAGGAGAAAGAAAACGGAGGATGGAAGGATATTGAAAATAACAGGAAAGGAAAACAAGGGTAGAAAGGAGGATGAGGTTAAGGAAGAAAGGAAGGAAGGAGACGGGAAGGTGAAGAAAGAGGTACGATAGCGAAAGAAGAGGAGGAGGAGGTAAGGAGGAGGAAGCACTACAAAGGGAGAGTGAAAGAGGGAGATAGTGGAGGGAAAGGGGAAAGGGACTTGTCGGATTTCACAAACGTATAGGAAATATCTGGGAGAAAAGAGACAAACGAGAAGAGTTTTCTTGAAGGCTGGAATAGGATTGCTTTGACATCGACTCCTCCAATGATGCAAATATTATATACAGGTGATTATACTGGTAGTAGGACTTGTGCTATTGATGCTAGTGTTGATATAAATGGTGATGGCGTTGACGCAAATGATGGTGACAGTGACAGTGATATTGTTGGAGATGCTGGAGATAAAACTGTTATTTGGGCGGAAAGTTTTTGGAGGAGACAGTGATATTTGTGGCAGTGTCTCAGACGGCTATTGGTGTGAATTGATATTATCAAATGTTGGCAAAATTGTTGGTAATGTCCTAACTGAGGATGATGATAACTCTTAGTGTCGTGGACGGAAATTGGTGATGTTGATAATTGCGATAGAAACAACAATGATGATAAATGATGATGGTGATGGCAATAATGTGTATGAGAGTGCCTAAAGCCAATAAAAATGACAATTTGTGATGGTGATGGTCACAATAACGGTGATGGTGATGGTGATGATGGTGATGGTCACAGTGATGTGATTGTGATAGTAATGGTGATGGTGACGGTAATGATGATGATGATGATGATGATGATGATGATGATGATGATGATGATGATGATGATGATGATGATGATGATGATGATGATGATGATGATGATGATGATGATGATGATGATGATGACGATGACGATGACGATGATGATGATGATGATGATGATGATGATGATGATGATGATGATGATGATGATGATGATGATGATGATGATGATGATGATGATGATGATGTGACGATGACGATGACGATGACGATGACGATGATGATGATGATGATGATGATGATGATGATGATGATGATGATGATGATGATGATGATGATGATGATGATGATGATGATGATGATGATGATGATGATGATGATGATGATGATGATGATGATGTTGATGATGATGATGATGATGATGATGATGATGATGATGATGATGATGATGATGATGATGATGATGATGATGATGATGATGATGATGATGATGATGATGATGATGATGATGACGATGACGATAACGATGATGATGATGATGATGATGATGATGATGATGATGATGATGATGATGATGATGATGATGATGATGATGATGATGATGATGATGATGATGATGAGAAAGATATAAAAATGGTGAACAAGATACTGATGAAACGTGAGCAAGGCTGTAATTGATATTACCGGATTAAGTGCAGTTATAGATGTAATGTGTGACAATTTTGGTCTCGGTAGATAATCTCGATAATTTTGCTAGGATGTATTTATATATAAGTAACACAAAAATAACCCTCTCTTTACCTGAATGATGTGCCAAGGATAGCCCAGGGCCAGCAAAAAAAAAAAAAAAAAAAAAAGCCACCTCACACGAGGGTCCCCAACAAGATAAACTATATCTCCTACCTACCAAAGGTTTGCCACAAAGAAAAATAAGATAGCCTGAGGAATCTCTGAACAAGAGGAATGGTGTCAAGTTACAAAATTTGGTATGGTAATAAATGAACGGAAAGAATATTTGTATTACAACAAGTGTTTAATTTTCTTTGTTAATCCAGTGAAGTTAACTGAGGAGAAATTGTTAGATTTAAAAGATTTTCTTTTGCTCAGCATAAACAAACCCCTCGTCACTTGGGGTTAACCCCCCAAAATTGTCTCAATTAATTAGATATATATGATTCCGTCTATTGTGCCACATTCAAAGGACTTTGTTTTACTTAATACAAATCTATATAATTCAGCTTAAAAATTAAAAGGTTAAATTCGAAAAACGCCTGACGGTTTGTATCCTTTATTGTTCACGTAAACAATCCAAATAAAAATGACAATAAGAAAACGGAAGTGCCCAAAAACCAAAGTAAAATGAAATAGAAAGAATTAAAAAAAATAATAATAAAAAATAAAAATGGTGACCGAAAAGCTACGAGTGCTTAGGTAGGAAGAAGATAAAAGCGACATCTAAGAAGCAGACGGTCATAAACATCGCTCAAAGCCTAAAACCAAGACAGACGACACGAGTTGTCTTAGAATATTCTATCAGAAACACAATAGAATACGTTAGAAGGCGACGAGCAGCTCCTTCCAGACAAGGGCAGGTCCTCACTTCTTATATATTTTTTTCCACTTTTCTTATATCCGGGAGTCTAATTTCACATTTACATTTTTCCGCTTCCAGAGTTGATTTATTGTTAATCCTGGTATTGGTAGACTATATGGTTAATCTTAATGGCACTACCTTAATGTAGAAGAGGTTCCATCTCATCTTGATTACCATGTCTCACTACCAACTGCCACTTTTTACTTTGGCTGGCTGAACATATTGTTCATCCACATGATATCCTTAAGTAGGCAAGTATGTCAAAGATCCTTAAAGATTTTTGTTGTTTTCACTTCGATAAATGTATCGTTTTGTATGATACATACATGCACACATACATACATACATACATACATACATACATACATACATACATACATACATACATACATACATACATACATACATACATACATACATACATACATACATACATACATACATACATACATACATACATACATACATACATACATACAAAATACACACACACACACACACACACACACACACACACACACACACACACACACACACACACACACACACACACACACACACACACACACACACACACACACACACACACACACACAAGCGCACAAACACACACAAACAAACACACACACACACACACACACACACACACACACACACACACATACACACACACACACACACACACACACACACACACACACACACACACACACACACACACACACACACACACACACACACACACACACACACACACACACACACACACACACACACACACACACACACACACACACACACACACACACACACACACACACACACAAGTCTCCACACACGAGAATTGTATTAACGACTCGCAGCGCATCGATACTGAAATTATTTCAGCCCTGGGCGGAATTCAAACCAGGACCGCCGTATTGTCGGCCGGGAGGTCTACCGTCGCGCCATCGAGTCGTGTGCGTTTGTGTTTTAGTGTGCTTGCTTAATCTTTATGTATAGAAAAGGAGGTGTCATTGTGTGTCTTTTATTTTTTCTTTAATTATCCTTCGTTTCTTTGTTTAATTTAAGCTGTATCATTTTAAGCTTTTCTAAATTTCCTTTTAAGAATATATAGACATTTTTGTTTCTTTTGGTTTTCTATATCCTTGAGACATGATCTCATGGTCTCTGTGTCGCAGACGACATATTTTTTCTTATTATTATTTAATCCCCTTAATGACATGAATTGTATTTTTAAGTCAGTTCTTTCTTTTCTTTCATTTAATTATCTAAAGTCAATTACTTTGATATTTCTCTAAAAGTTTTATTTGTTAGGCTTCGTTACTGCTTTTTGTTTCTCCTTGTCTTTTT
>NC_134780.1:1892327-1897327 GCF_046742065.1 Oratosquilla oratoria | reverse complement strand
TTTATCAAACCGATTGACCGTCTAGATGCTCCTTTACGGGACGTGAATTCCAATCAGTAACCATTGGATATTTATCAGCTTCCCACCCGGGGTTAGCTTGAAAAAGGCTGTTCATACTAACACCAGGTAGCTCTCGATTTTGCACCTTATCTTACAGGTTTTGCTATCACTTTGAATATGGATATCAACGCCAACCCCTCATGACTGTATTCGACATGTATCAAATTTATATGTAATTGGTAGTTGGTGTTTCTTGTGATGTATCAAATTAAAAATTATCTTTAGTTTAATGAAGTGGAAAAAGATACAAGATCTTCAATCCCGATAGGGTGCTGCGAAGATAAGGGAAACGACATGATGGCAGACAAAACAAAAGATAAAAGTAACAATGAGTCCAGCTATAAATGAAAATAGGCTGTAACACTTTTGCCACAGAAGGATTACTATGAGGAGATTGGAGTTTGTATGGTGAAAATAATCCCAACAGGCATAATCTCTTCACCTCAGTTAAGCCCTCTATAAATGGTTTTGACAAATAATAAGCAATTTCATTCACCTGAAAGAGAAAATACAACGCAAGAGGAAATAACTTGCTTTGTCCTTAAGCTTAATCTTAGTTGAATGAAATTGTCTTGCATCTGTTTATGCAAAATAACCTATCACTTGCCCGGGATTTTCCAACACATTGGGCAAACATAACAACTTTGCACGGCAGATAAATACCTCCTGTAAGTTGCTCATCTTAGTATTCGATTAGCATATTCAATGCTGTCATTATATTATGGTGCATTTATATTAAAGATTATCATTATACTTAACTATTTTTTCACAATAATGTGTCATAAATGTTCACTGCATGCATCCTCATAAAGTTATCCACCAGAGTTATGAGGTTCTAATACATTAGATTGCAATATCTTATCATATTCAGAGATGGTGTCTTTGCGAGGTAGCAGAGGCACTTTTCTGGTTCATATGATCAAGTCCCCATCCTAATGAATAAGTACAAAATTTGGGCATGAAACCATTTGGTCCATGACTAACCTGGCTGAAAAGACGCGATCAGATTTTTTTTGGTTATCGTTATTGTATCAATGCCTTCTAATTGATGAACGGTTTGCCTGAGCGCGAATTTAATCATTTTTCAGAGAATGAACCTAAAGTAGTAAAAAAAGGGTAAATGCAAGAAAAATAGGTGGATGACATTTTACACAGATCATATAAATTCTATAGTTAAGAAAAGACATTCCTGTTAAATTGTTCTCAGTGCTAAGCTAGCGGAAATAGCATATGCCATTTCTTCTGTGTTTTCATAAATCTAAAATAGTAGGATCTTCTTTAGACTTACTACAGTATAACCTCATTGGAGAAACCAGACGAGTTAGTACGAGCTCGTAGGATCACAAATCTATATAGTTTCAGTATTGGAGGTACAGCGTAGGCAAGCATTAAACTGATAATTTCTTTCTAATTACAAATTGAGGTCCCTCCTTTCTAAGACAGAACGCTATATACATTGAAAAAAATATCATGCTTTTGAGGAAAAAAGTCGACAGCATGAAAATAAGGAAAAAGTATTAACTTTCTTCTTCAGATGGCTCTTTAATTAGCTTTTATGTGAAGTTTTATATTATATTATAATATATTATATTATACTTTATTATATTACATTATACTGTATTATATTATATTATATTATATTATGCTATATTATATCATATTATATCAGATTATATTATATTATATTATATTATATTATATTATATTATATTATATTATATTATATTATATTATATTATATTATATCATATCATATATTACATTATATTATCATATATTATATTATGTTATATTACATTATATTATATTATATTATATTATATTATATTACATTATATTATATTATAATTATATTATATTATATCATATAATATAATATATTATATTATATTACATTATACTATCTCATATTATATCATATTATATTATATATAACATTTTATTATATATATTATATTATATTATATCATATTGTATCATATTATTATATTATATTATATCATATTATATTATATTAAATTATATTACATTATATTATATTATATTATATTATATTATATTATATTATATTATATTATATTATATTATATTATATTATATTATGTTATATTATATTATATTATATTATACTATATTATATTATATTATATCACATCATATTATATTGTTAGCATGAGTCTCTAGCGGTGTAGGTGACGTAAAAACAAACCCTAATGTGTTGGCTCCATTTAGTGTAATCTGTAAAATGTTACGGAGTAGTGTTATGACACGGGGGGGAATACTGGGTGAAAATAGGCACTTACTTTTTGGGAAGTGGCGCCAAGTGCGGCTAGTCCCGGCCGCACGCATGGATCGAAGTGAATGCCTTCTCGAGGCACGCTACCTTGGTAGTGCCAAGCGCGCTCCGCCGCTTGGGTAACTAAGCAATTATTTCCCAGGGCCATAATCACGTGACTTAGTTCAAGCGGCTTGGGGATGGAGTCATCCCTTATGGCACACCACGCTGTTGCCAGTTAGAGGGTCAAGAAAGCCCGCGAAAAGCTCGGATGGTGCTCCGGACAATGGAAGGTCCATGTCCTCACGAAAGTAGGCGCCAAACTCACCACAACCCCCCCCCCTCCCGCTAACCAGTAGTCAACCACTGCTACTAAAATGAGAAAAATAAAGGCACGAGGAAAAAATAGATGCGTATGTGTCAAAATGTGACAACTCAAAGAGTAGCCCCCTTAGGGCAACAATCACACCGATAAAAAAAAAAAAAAACTCCGCCTTGACACATGTATATACATATGTATATATATGTATATATATATATATATATATATATATATATATATGTGTGTGTGTGTGTGTGTGTGTGTGTATGTGTCTGTGTATGTGTGTGTTTGTGTGTGTGTGTGCGTGTGTGTGTGTGTGTGTGTGTGTGTGTGTGTGTGTGTGTGTGTGTGTGTGTGTGTGTGTGTGTGTGTGTGTGTGTGTGTGTGTGTGTGTGTGTGTGTGTGTGTGTGTGTGTGTGTGTGTGTGTGTGTGTGTGTGTGTGTGTGTGTGTGTGTGTAAGATGCAGGGATGACCAGTCATCCAAAAGGGGCTAAGATGAGAGGGAGGGTGGGGTAAGTGGGAATGCAGTGTGAGGGAGTGGAAATGGGAGTGGATTTTATGTCATTTTGTTGTTGTTGTTACTTCCCTTGTAAGGGAGAGAATGCTATTAGTATATGTATGTGTGCATACATACATACATATATATATATATATATATATATATATATATATATATATATATATATATATATATATATATATATATATATATATATATATATATTGAGGCATCATGGTTGGTGTATGAGTGGCAAGAACGGAGTTTACACGGCTGAGACAAAGATTTTAATAATGACTAGTTTCGTCTTATGAGGCTTCTTCAGAGGTAATAATTTATAGAGAGTGAATGCATTGAGAGAAGCGAGTAAATGCCTTGGTGGATTAAAGAGTGTAATGAGGAATAGACATTTGGGAATGGATGCGAAGAGGAGACTGTATGAAGGAGTGATTGTGCCAACAGCACTGTATGGGGCAGAAACGTGGAACATAAGAGAAGAAGAGAGAAGGAGTTTGAATGTGTTTGAGATGAGGTGTCTGAGAAGTATGGTGGGGGTTACTAGGCTGGATAGAGTGAGAAATGAGGAGGTGAGGAGGAGAACAGGGGTGAAAAAGGATTTGGGAGATAGGGTTGATGAAAGACTATTAGGATGGTTTGGACACATGGAAAGAATGAGTGAAGAAAGACTAGTAAAAGAGGTATGGAAGGCAGATGTGGAGGGAGTGAACATGAGGGGACGTCCTAGGATGAGGTGGATGGATGGGGTGAAGGGGGCTTTGGGGAAGAGGGGAATGTCTGTTGAGGAAGGAAGGGAGAGGACGGAAGACAGAGGTGAGTGGAGAATGGTTGTATATGGATGATGTTGTGATTGCATGAGGAGTATGCGTGAGTAAATTTTGACGCAGCCCGAAGGGATTTCTCCCCGTCCTCCCCTTATATGCAAGGGGGGACGGAGAGGGGGGGTCGCCGATTAAATGAAGCGGCCTTGCTGTGGATGTGCTGTGTCTTGCGACACTGCTTCTGACCCAGGGCGGTGGGCAGGGTGCAGGGATGACCCGTCATCCAGGAGGTGCTCAGATGAGAGGGAGGGTGGGAGGGGTGTGGAGTGTATTTAGGGATGAAATGGGTGGGAGTGTTTTTATGCCTTTCCCTTTTTGGCTACCTCCCTTGGAAGGGGGAAAAAGCCTTGGTATATGTATGTATGTATGAATGCATTGCTATTCATAGAAAAGTTGCATGTATATATATATGCATATATATGAATATACCCACACACACACATATATATAAATATATATATATATAAATATATATATATACATGTATATATACACTATATATACATATATATATGTACATATATAAATATATATATGTATATATATAAATAAATATATATGTATGTATATGTATATATATACATATATACAAATATATATATAAATATATATATATATGAATATATATATATATACATGTCCATGTATGCATACTTATATATATATATTGATAGCCGAAAAATATAATTTTTCTTTATTCGAAGTTTATTCTTTCTCCGACTGTGGTTCCTGTGTGTAATATATTTATGTATATGTATATATATATATATATATATGTATGTGTATATATATATATATATATGTATATATATATATATGTATATATATATATATATGTGTGTGTGTGTGTGTGTGTGTGTGTGTGTATATACATGTACATATATATATATAAATATATATATACATATATGTATATATATATATATATATATATATATATATATACACATGTATATATGTATATACAGTATATAAAAGAACGTAGGTAGGAGAACAGTTTGCGG
>NC_134780.1:1879827-1884827 GCF_046742065.1 Oratosquilla oratoria | reverse complement strand
TTTGCAAAACAAATACAAACTATTTTGTTTTATACACAAAACCTTTCCTTCTGAGTATCAGTTGGTATATTATTCTGGCTGTCGCTAAGCTATTCTGTTTCTCTCCGTTGCAATCCTTTCCCCCTTAGTAAAAAAGTTTGAACAGAAGTTCCTAACGTGATACCAGTTAGCACCACCGTAATCTGATGGTTTAGCAGTTCCCTCATATTGGTTAAAAGCTTGTATACAAACATTGGCTCTTTGTGGGTGAAGAGTGCTTACAATTAAGACTTTTCATGCATACATAAACCAAAAGGTCCTTTTCTCCTCGTGAGGGCAAGCACCTACCTTTCCACAGCCATAGCAGTTCCCTCATATTGATTAAAAGCTTGTATACAAACATTGGCTCTTTGTGGGTGAAGAGTGCTTACAATTAAGACTTTAATGCATACATATATCAAAAGGCCTTTTCACCTACCTTTCCACAACCATCAAACACTCATTTGTTTTCCCCTTTTATCCTTCTTTGGGATCAAAGACCATCCCTACTAACCACAACCCGATGCCCGGGACAGAGGCAAAGCAGCACAATACAGCATCTGCACAGCAAGGCCGGACAGCCAAAGCTGGTTTACCGTAACCACTTGATTACATGGCTACCCTCCCCCTTCTTCCATTCATAAAAATACAGAGCAGGCAAGAAGAAATCCCTTCTTGCCGTGTCAGTTTTTTATCTACTTACAACCATTCTCCACTTACATCTATCTTTTGCCCTGTCCATTCCTAGGTCAGCAGACTTTGTCCTTATTCCAAGATCGTTTTTACTCTATCCATCTATTTCATTCTTTATCTTCCTCTCCAATTGATTTCATCCTCCTCAACCTTTGATACTCTTTTTGGTAGTTTTTCTTTATCATATTTTCCGTATGCCCAAATCATTCCTGCATCAACCCTATATGATAGCTCATTCTCCATCCCCAATCTCCAACTCACCTTCTCTCACTAAACTCATGCTCGTAACTCCAACCGTACTCATTGAACTCGTTTAAACTCCTTCTTTTGCCTCCCTTCAATTCAAAGAGACGGACCCATACAATGTAATAAGTATAACCACCCTTTCAAACAGTCTTATTTTTGCGTCTATCCCATGATACCTATTTCCCATGACACTTTTCATTTCCCCATGGTATTTACAGGCTTCCCTCACTTTATAGTTGAGCTACGCCCCCACTCCTCCTTTCGTTGCTACATATGATCCTACATACGTAAAAATATACACTTCCTTCTGCCTTCACCTCTTAAGACGACCTCATTACCACCCATCCTTACTGTGTATCTCATCATCCTACTTTTGCTAAATTTGACTTTTAACTCACTTGCCTTACATACCTTCAAAATTGTACCACTCTTTTACTTTTAACTCACTTGTCTTACATACCTTCAAAATTGCGCCATTCTCTACGTTAGATACTCCTCTAACCCAGTCACAGACGTGTCTACCGCAAACATCATCTGGCACAGGTTTCCATTCCTTCCACTGTTACAATCTCCAAAACCCCTGCCTATCACCCGCATATTTAGTTCTTAACCATACCATCCAAATACACATTAAACAACCACGGTGACACTGCGCACCCCTGTCCAGCTTTACCTTCACCTCAAACCATTCACTCTCAACATTTGCAACTCTAATACAAGTTCTACTAATCACGTAAAAGCTTTTGAATGCATTTATAGATTTCTCCCCATCACATATATCTACAAAACCTCTCAAAATGCCTTCCTATCGGCCCTTTAGTGACTTACAAAAATAAGATATGTCAACCTAAGCCTCTCAAATCCCTCAACTATAAGTTTATTCTGCTTTAAATTACGCCCTGTTAATATTTCATGTGGCATTTTTTATATCATGAATCCCCTATGAAAATTTAAAGGATTGTATTAAGTCCCTTATGTTTATTTTCTTAGTGCAAATGTTCTGAGCGATTTTGTATGTTTTTTCCAAGATCTGGTATGATTTTTGTGTCTCAACATTGCAACGCTGCACTGTTTTAGATTCATTAATGTCAGATTTAGTCTATCAAATTCTGTTGAAAATATAGTTGGAATCAACACGATGCCATATTGCATGGAAACTCTCTGTGGATTTGCAATCGAAAGGTAATATAACAGAACTCATAAGCCCCAGTCTTGACGATTGGGTCATTACTTTTGGTGCACCCTTGAGGCAGGTGTGTACTTTCAAATTATACTTAATACTTGATAAATCGATTAACATATGAATTGGTATTTTTTCAAATCCGTAAAGCATACTGCTTTAAGCAAGTAAAGTCTGGGAATTCTGGAAACTTTAAATCTAAACCATCAAGTGACTAATGTCAACGTAATTCAGGTTCGATGCCGCTGTGGATGGAAAAAGTTTAAAATCATTTGAACATTTTTCGTATTCATAGACCGGCTGCATTTTCGAGAATTTGAAGGTGTTGAGGAGTCATACGTAAAAAGTTTAGTATACACTTGATTTTACATAATCCACCCCAGCTGAATATAAATTTGCTGTGAAGCGGCCGATATCTTTCGTTGCGATTTATGCTCATAGTTGATCGTGTTTCCACATAACTGAAATGAAATATTTATCAATCGTCGTTCCGTACCCGAATGAAAATGGAGATGAGAGAAAATTATAGCCTTCAAAATCTATGGACTTCTTTTTTCTCTTATTTAATCGATGGCATTTTTGCCTTGATACAGGCTACCGCCAGACTATTTCACTTATCCCCGCACTACTCCACCCGTTCAGATATGGCATAGCTTTGTATATCTACTATAGCAGATGCTGTGCTATTCTCTTCAGCTAAGAGAGCACAACCCCGAACATACAGAGTTTTCTCATAGACCCATACCTATCAATTCACCTGTGGGAAGTATCGTCTTATATCTTCATTGAAATTGCCACCAAACGCATTTATTTAGCCATGTGTAGGCCTTATGGTCTTTTGCAGTCTCCTTTATTCTTATGTCCTTATGTTCTTATGAAAAATCTCGCATATTACGTATCTCATCCAGAAATGTATTCGTCTTTACTCACTGTTGCTTCACACTAAATCACCTTATTCAAGTGAAGAAATATTTTCCTCTGTCCAGGTAGGGGATTTATGTATGACTAGTTGACATTCCCTCAGCTGGATATCAGCGAATGACTTTAGTCAGAATGAATGCCCTATATTTCGTCACTATGACGAAAGAGTTTACTGCAATAGTTATGACTTATAGTAGCCAAGTACATTGACGATGGTCTGGCGACTTAAAAAAATATTTGTCACAATGTTCAGGGTTTAATGGAGTTTTATTCCCTTTCCAAGCAATACCGAATCAGGAAATGCGAGGATAGATGCCCTGCATAGTGCTCTCTTTATTCACTGGATACATTCTTGTTCTTCACGTAGTTGCAGAAGACGTAGTCGCATTTTCATCCAATGGATGAAAATGAGACTACGTCTTCTGCAGCTACGGGAAGTGTGGTCGGGAAATTCTACAGTCCTTTTGAGCCACGGCACGTAGCTCAGTCGCTAGCGTCTTGACTTCATGATTATGCACACACTGGTCAGGGGTCGTATCCCTTGGCAGAGCTAAAAATGTTCAATCTGTCTTAAACATACACAACTTGTCGTAGGGCTTGCCTAATATGAGGATTGGATGAAAATGAGACTACGTCTTCTGCAGCTACGTGAAGTATGATCGGGGACTTGTACAGTCCTTTTGAAACATCCCACGTAGCTCAGTCGCTAGTGTCTTGACTTCGTGATTACGCACTCACAAGTCAGGGCTCGAATCCCTTGGCAGAGCTTCTAAACACACACACACACACACACACACACACACACACACACACACACACACACACACACACACACACACACACACACACACACACACACACACACACACACACACACACACACACACACACACACACACACACACACACACACACACACACATACACACACACACACACAGACACACACACACACACACACACACACACACACACACACACACACACACACACACACACACACATATATATATATATATATATATATATATATATATATATATATATTTCAATAGGCTTTTTTGTATTGTTAATTTTAAAGACTACTTACATGCCTAAAATAGTAAAAATATCAGGTAGACTTATCAAATTCTCAAGGAAGGGAAACAAATATTACTGAATTGTTGTCTTTGGGTTAAGGCATATAAATATTTTCTTGCTATTTGCTGTGCCTTATTAGTTGTATATATAGGATAACCTAGTTTACTTCTAATGTCATAAATTGTTTCTAATTCATTATCTAAAAAATCAGGACAACAAACTCTAAAGGCCCTTAAAAACTTAGATTACAAAATTAGATTTTGGTCTTCAGTTGTTGATAAGAGTATAAATGAATATGTTATATGACATTAATCGGTTTCCCGGGAACACCTAACACAAAATTCTTTCCAAATCTATAAATCATAACATCTGAAAAAATGCACACCATTGTTCTGCTCAATCTCCATAGTAAACTTAATTGATGGTACCAAACTATTTAATTTTAACATAAAATTGTCTAAAGATTGGTCATTAGGCCACATGAACAATACATTATCTACATATCTATGCTAAAGTACTCCGATCCCATCCAAACTAAGGACGGTAACAGTGAACCCATCCCAGAGTTTTGTGATGGTATAGGATTTGTAGTTGCCTTAAGTGTATGAACGTGGGATGCACATTCCCTCTCCTCCCCCAGAATTGTTTATGTGTAAATCCATAGAAGGTTATCATTTGCTCTCCATCTTGAACTTAAAGACATTTTCTTCCTGATGCATTTCCAGGTCCAATCAACCCCATTTGATTTAAAGGTCCTTGTTACAGAATGATTAATGTTCCAATAACACGAGTTTCCACTTGACTCCTTACTTTAAATGTCCTCTGCGATCCTACTGATCTTAGTTATATATGTTTTAAGTAT
>NC_134780.1:1869827-1872327 GCF_046742065.1 Oratosquilla oratoria | reverse complement strand
AGCAAAGGTGGTAGCAAAACTAATGGTAAATTGGTATGTTATAACACATATGTAAAAGTTCACTATAAACCCACTATCGGAGAAAAAATGACGGAAGTACAGGGAAACTGTATATTTCGACTACTATCTGTAGTCCTCTTCAGCAGAATGAAGAGGACTACAGATAGTAGTCGAAATATACAGTTTCCCTGTACTTCCGTCATTTTTTCTCCGATAGTGGGTTTATAGTGAAAACCAATGGTAATCTCATAGAGAATAACTGGTAAGACAGCAAGAGTAAGAAATCCAAAGGACAAAATAAAAACAAATAAGTAAAGTAAATCAAAATCAAAGTATTAGGCACAACAAAATACCTCTTTAGTCAATATACATAAAAGTACATAGAAGCAAAAGAAAAATATATAAAACGTATACACGTACGAACATTACACCAAACAGATATACACACAACCCTCTACTTATTATAGACACATCCTAAAAATTATATGCAGGGAAGAAACAGAAGGAAAAGGAATAAAGGAGACAAATATAATGAACAAAGAGAAGAAGAAGAAAATGTGAAGAAGGAGAGGGGAATTACCTTGGGGAAATGAAATGGAGGAAAGTTGGATAGAGATGAGGAAAATCAATCAATCAGTTGTCCAGGTCTTTATTGCAGGATATTCACAGACCCCAGGTAACAGACATATGTTAATAAAAGAAGAAATATTGTGTTTCCCTAATGTGGCCATGGTGGGGCAGTATAATATCAAGTATTTGGTGTTTTCTTTGTGATGGTTGCATACGAATTAGTTTGTTACTGTGGCCAGACTTATCCAGTGTTGATATTATTTCAGACCTGAATAGTAACCTGAATGCAGTTTTATCAGTGTGATTGCTGCTTTTCTTGGAAGAGGATTTTCTGTGTGTGTGTGTGTGTGTGTGTGTGTGTGTGTGTGTGTGTGTGTGTGTGTGTGTGTGTGTGTGTGTGTGTGTGTGTGTGTGTGTGTGTGTGTGTGTGTGTGTTGTGTTTGTGTGTGTGTGTGTGTGTGTGTGTGTGTGTGTGTGTGTGTGTGTGTGTGTGTGTGTGTGTGTGTGTGTGTGTGTGTGTGTGTGTGTGTGTGTGTGTGTGTGTGTGTGTGTGTGCGTGTGTGTGTGTGTGCGTGTGTGTGTGTGCGTGTGCGCGTGCGCGCGTTTGTGCGTGTTTACACAGAACTGAAAGCAACTACAATTGAAGACGTTTGGGTTATGAAGAGTAAAACCATCAACCTAGTAGCATCATTGATAGATTTCCTTTTGCTCAACTCTATATTACTATTGTATCTTTAATCAACCTAGTAGCTTCTCTGATAGATTTCATTTTGCTCAACTCTATGTTTTTATATCCAATCAGGTTTGGACCTCGGACCAAAGGTACTAGGAAAATAACCACACACGAGTAAATATAGACAGTCTTACCTTCCGACAGTTAAGCCCAATTCTTCCCGATAGTATTTTCCCCATATATTCCAGCTACTTCCAGGCTCTATTTTTTTATGTGACAAACCTTAGATGAGATGGCTTTACAACCTGTCCCAGCAACTACTTCAGTACGATGTTGTACTATCTAGATTTTGTTTTGCCAAATGACAGGAGATTTTGTTCTGTTGACCCTGGGGAGTCATCGTCCCTGAGGAGTCGTCCGTCGTTTGCAGCAAGATATTGTGCGTATTCACACTCAAAGTGTGGACCAAATGGTATTGCCTGACGCTACTAAGAACAGAAACCTTACATGGTTTCAAGGATGACAGGGTTAAATGAACCTCATCCCCTCTCTACAACGATCGGGTAAGCACGGAGACGAATGAAGTAACCTGTCAGCGACCGTGATAATAACATAAGTGCCTTCCGTATAGACGAAGTCGATCGAGAAATGCTATAGCGCCTTTTTCATCGAAAGGACGTCACGGAGGCTATATCAACCAGCCCGTCGGTCGTGAAAATGGACATGTCAATCCATTACGGAGGCTGCGTCACCAAGATGAATTGAGTAGTCTGGCAACAGTCAAAATAACGTAAGAGGGGAAATCTTACCCGTTGTCGAAAGCGCTAAGAATCAAGACGAAAACGGTTCTGATTTCTCCCTGCCGTCCTTTGTCTTCGTAATTAGTTAAGAAGCTTACGTCATTCACTTTGAAAGGCCTTGTCGTCAACCTCCAATTCAACTATTCTGCCGAACTTCATTGATAGACGCCCCTTTTATAAGACAACTAATATCGTACCATATTGCGTTCTGGTCACTTTTCATATGATCAGAAAACGAGGACAGAACTAGGTTTAGGATTTGAACCTCGAATTCAACTATTCTGCGGAACTTCATTGATAGACGCCCCTTTTTAAGACAACTAATATCGTACCATATTACATTCTGATAATTTTTCATATGATCAGAAAACGAGGACAGAACTTGGTTTAGAGATTGAACCGGGTTATTTGCCTTCACCTGTAGTCTTTGGGAATAAAACCCTGGCTTTTGTGCTTA
>NC_134780.1:1852327-1854827 GCF_046742065.1 Oratosquilla oratoria | reverse complement strand
GAATAGAAGGGAAGGAGAAGCAGAACTGGGATTGGGAAGTGGGGAGTAGGGAAGTGTAGGGGGAGGGAGCAGGAAGAGAAGGAATGGGAAGGGGAACGAGGAGTGGGATGGGAGAATGGGGAAGGAGTTGGGTGAAGAGAATCTAGGAGAGGACAGGAGGTACATTTGTGTCGTAAAAACTTAGAGATAAGATGATCGTCATTCCAACCACGATTATACCTCCCCCCCCTCCTGCCTGTGTCTTACTTTCCTGACTACTTAGCATTTAATGAGCTCCAGAATTTTGTTCTGGTTAACGTTATATATATATATATATATATATATATATATATATATATATATATATATATATATATATACTATATATATATATATATACATATATCTATATATATAGAGATATATATATATATATATATATATATATATATATACATCCCATTTACATCCAATGCATCATATTTCATGTTCCAGCTCTGATGTAATCTTAGGTTGAAAAGACTGAGTGAATGCACCAAACAAAACACAGTTTTAAAACTACTGAATAAAGTGGTTAACTAGACTTCCTACTTAATACTGTTTAAAACTACTCAGTTGCTGAGGTTTGAAAAGCTAGCTTATATTGACATGACGATAATATTTGATAGGTCTGGCAATGAAACTGCGTCTGAAACTCAGATTTTAGGCATAAAAGTCGATATTACTATACGCTAATTTTATAAATCTGGAATTGACAGTGATGATATTGTAAAATCGTCCATGCCTTAACGCAGCGCTTTACATGGTTGAGTCTCCAATTTGACTCTAGGTATAAGTAAATTGCCTCAGACGTTTAGTAACTAATTCTGCCGTTTTCCAACATCATAACATAGCTGAATGTACTTAATACTGTTACGAATATGTTGACTATCCACGTGAGAAGTGAAGATCTCTTAAGATTTGTGAGTACAGCTTGTGAGCAAAATTAACTGATTTTTTTTTTATTTGGCTTTCTTCATGAATTTAACTTGTGAGCAAAATCAACTTATTTGTTATTATTTGGCTTTCTTCATGAATTTCCCTGCACACAAGATAAGGTCAGTACTAAACAAATAAAAGTTTTGTGTTGCTATAATTTCAGCACTATCTTATCATTCTTTTACCAAGATAGTTTCAGACACTCTCCACATCATATTTACGAAACAAACAAAATGAAAGTTTTGTAAGCCTTTGAAATAAGCATTTGTCATATCACATGATAAGAATTAAAAGGAAAATCTTAAATCGCATCTGGAATTACCAGTATAAACCTACAATGGTGAACGATTACGAAATAAAAATCCAATGTGGAAAGGAACTAGGGGAATCCAGGACAGTAAAGACACCTCAACATTTGTGATCAAGTTGTGAATAAAATCAACTGGATTTGTTAATCAGCTATCTAGATCAGTTTCCTGTCGTAATGAGCCACCGGACAAAAGTAATTCTAGATAGAAAAGGGTTGAAAAATAATAATTTCGATTAATAAGGCAGATATGACTTTCAGAATTCTTTTCTAGAAATGACTTACTGACTTCATTCAACTTAGAGGATTGGCGCGGGCAACTACCAAAGAATATCTTAATTCCTTCCTTCCTTCTCGACTTTGTCTATGCTTACCTATCTGTTTCTCTATGTATTTCTTTATGTAAACGTCTGCATTCTATCTGTGTGTCTGTCTCTTTGCTTCTCTCCCTATCTGTCTATCTTTGTCTGCCTCCCTGTCTTTATTCTGGTCTGTCTGTCTGTCTGTCTGTCTGTCTGCCTGTCTGTCTGTCGTTGCTTGAAAAAAACAATATATATTTCTCGCAACAAAGAAGTAAAATGTTCCTTGAAAGAATACATCAGAGGTTACGTATTCTTTTTTAAATTTCACAAAATGCTTCCATATATTTCAGAATACGCACACATACACACACACACACACATACACACACACACACACACACACACACACACACACACACACACACACACACACACACACACACACACACACACACACACACACACACACACACACACACACACACACACACACACACACACACACACACACACACACACACACACACACACACACACACAAACACTGCCGTAGGGTGGTGTCTGGCTGTCTCGAAAAGAGGCTGCAGCAGATCCGAGGTGAATACACAAATATAAATAAAACTTTGTTGAGGAAAAAAGAGTTTGGTTATGAGACACGATAGGCAAAAAAATGTATTATAATCTATGATATCAAACAAAAACATAGACTAATGAGGTTCCAAAGGTAGAAAAAGGAGATAAATATAGTGGAGGAGTATACTTAAAAGAAATACAGTAAGAGCCACAAGGACTTGAAAAGGAAATTGAAGAAAATTACAGAATGGGAAAATGTTCTGAAGAGAAGAATAGACCTCTCAAAGTAAAACTTAATTCGCAGAGAATAGCGTAAGAAATATTAACAAACGCAGGAAGACTAGCAAAGAGTAATAACTAC
>NC_134780.1:1822327-1824827 GCF_046742065.1 Oratosquilla oratoria | reverse complement strand
TCTCCTGTACACACTCGTACTGAATAACCCTTCTGAACCATCTACCCAACCATCTAAAAAAGTGGATCTTGGCATTAATATTTTCCTGTATTTTGAAACCCAGGCAAGAATTTTTTCCATCATCTTCTTCAGTTTTTAACCTGTTTTTCACATATTTCGTCTACGAAAGTATCACCTACATATCTAAGGTATATATTTGGTTTTGGATCTACGAAATCAAGGAGGTAGATCTCAATATGGTACATGTGTGCCTAGGTAGATAAAACATCTAGGGGCCTGCCCATAGCAACACCATCGAATTGGAAATACATTCTGCCTGACAGGTATCTGAAGGGTGTTTTTATATTTTGTGCAAACCCTTAGCATTTTCTCAAGGGTAAGACGGGGTAAATTTTAAGAAGACAAGCCGTCATGGTTAAATATATTATGGGGGATAATCCGAATAGTTTCCTCCTTAGGAAAATTTGAGAATAAACTGTCAGCATCGAGGGAAGCTAAAATTCCTTGAGAGGTTGTATTCCTTAGTATATCTATGAATTTATCTGTAGAATGGAGGCCATGGTGAGTAGGAATATACAGAATGATTAGATAATTGAGTTGCTTTGATAGTTGGTAAGTGGGAGTAGGTATCTGCAATATAATGGGTCTTATTTTGTGTTCAGGATTGTGAGTTCTAACAATTCTATAAAAGTGCTCTGGTTCATAGTGTCCCTTTAGCTGATGGAACGTGATACTGTCGATTACCGTAATTGCATTATCAGTGAAGATCTATCATATCACAGATGCCTACTCTCACTTACCAGATAGAAAAACAATTCTACGATCTAATCATTCCATATAATCCTACTTTCCATGCTCTCCGTTATACAGCTAAATTCGCGCGCGCGCGCTTGTGTGTGTCTGTGTGTGTGCTTATGTGTGTATGTTTGTGTGCTTGTGTTTGTTTGTTTGTGTGTGTGTGTGTGTGTGTGTGTGTGTGTGTGTGTGTGTGTGTGTGTGTGTGTGTGTGTGTGTGTGTGTGTGTGTGTGTGTGTGTGTGTGTGTGTGTGTTCACCTCGGATCTGCTGCAGCCTCTTTTCGAGACAGCCAGACACCACCCTACGGTAGTGAGCTCAGAGCTCATTATTAGCAGATCTCTGGGTAGGTCTGAGACCACTCACACTCCACACACCGGGAATGCAAGGTCACAACTCCTTGACTAACGTCCCGTACCTACTCGCTGCTAGGTGAACAGGGGCTACACGTGAAAGGAGACAAACCCAACTTGTCTCCACCCGGCCGGGGAATCGAACCCCGGTTCTCCGGCTTGTGAGGCCAGTGTGTGTGTGTGTGTGTGTGTGTGTGTGTGTGTGTGTGTGTGTGTGTGTGTGTGTGTGTGTGTGTGTGTGTGTGTGTGTGTGTGTGTGTGTGTGTGTGTGTGTGTGTGTGTGTGTGTGTGTGTGTGTGTGTGTGTGTGTGTGTGTGTGTGTGTGTGTGTGTGTGTATGTGTTTTGTGTTTGTGTAAGGACAGGATGTCGGTGGCAATGACAACATTGTTGCATTTATACTGAATCTTTTCAAGTTGTGAGGGCATTTATTAGAATTTCAAATTAAGTTTTGTTTTTCATCTTCAAGATATTTTTCAACTACAATCGTCATCATCAGAGTTGTATAGGTCGTATGTATGTATGTGCGATGTTTACAATCACCAAGATTCCACGAAGATTGGTATACAACGTTGACCTCTCGGATGATATCTGTTGCCGGGCCGGGGATGTAAACTGTCCATAAAGACGAGAATTTCATGTTTTTGTAGTTGATAATGAAATTAATTCTGATGTCGGCATAACCTCTAAACCCCCGTAAAAACAGTTTGTATTCCATCTTCAAAATTTTGCTATCCAATGTTACATTAAGAGGAGACAACATCACATTTACTGGAAGTATGCTCGTTTATAACACTAAAATCCTCTTAAGGAAAACGATCTTGAACGCGTCACCATAACCTAAGCCCCCCTTATTATTCAGCTTATTTCTGTAATGTCTACTTAGCAGCGGCCGCCTTCCTTACGGCTCAAGGCATTCTCCTAGCCAACCAGCGTCCCCCTAGCCACTCGCTAATTTTCGGAATGCATGAACTTTTATGGCTACCTTTTCTAGTGTATATGATTCCAGTTTTTTAATTATACTCTCCCTGAAAAAGACCAGTGTGGTCGAAAGACGTCTTGGAGAAAAATAACCTGATTTCTACTAATCACCGTTGAAAACCTTTAGTAACTAAACAACTCTTCCATTGTTATCGACTTCCTATCTTCATGTACTCAGCACGACCTGCTATGTATATATACTGAATGTATGTATGTGTGCATGTCTTCGGCGCTTTTTAATGATGTATCCTATACACTATTTTACCTGTAATGATTTAAAGAAACTACTTGGAGGTGCCAAGATAAGAGGGAGGGAGGAGGGTGGAGGGGAGTGGTTTCTATGCCTTTTTTTCTTTTTGGCTACCCACCGTGTA
>NC_134780.1:1794827-1802327 GCF_046742065.1 Oratosquilla oratoria | reverse complement strand
CCTTCGTTCTGTATTAATGTTGATGTTAAGACATCCGATAGACAACATTTCATCGTGATTATCATGTATGCAATGATTATAGACATTGTCATTAAGAGCCTTATCATCTGTATCACAAGAAAGCATTAGTATATCCGTATTCATGTTCTTGCCTCTTTCGCTATCACTATCATATCACTATCACTATCACTATCACTATCACTATCACTATCACTATCACTCATAATATCAATATCAATATCAACATCAATATCAACATCAATATCAACATCAATATCAACATCAATATCAACATCAATATCAACATCAATATCAACATCAACATCAACATCAACATCAACATCAACATCAACATCAACATCAACATCAACATCAACATCAACATCAACATCAACATCAACATCAATATCAACATCAACATCAACATCAACATCAACATCAACATCAATATCAATATCAATATCAATATCAATATCAGTATCAATATCAACATCAACATCAACATCAACATCAACATCAACATCAACATCAACATCAACATCAACATCAACATCAACATCAACATCAACATCAACATCAACATCAACATCAACATCAACATCAACATCAACATCAACATCAACATCAACATCAATATCAATATCAATATCAATATCAATATCAATATCAATATCAATATCAATATCAATATCAATATCAACATCAATATCAATATCAATATCAATATCAATATCAATATCAATATCAATATCAATATCAATATCAATATCAATATAATTTTTACTATCGTTATCACTGACCGTCGCTCTCAGTCCCTGTTGCTATCACTATCACTGTCGTTATCATATACATCATTAACAATTATGTTGATTATCATTAGCAATGGAATTATCACTCTCAAAAATTTATCTCTACTATTACGATCATTGAAAAAAATCCCTTTACCATTTTCATTTTAACCACTGATATAATTACTACAAATGCTATTAAAAGAAGGAATCGGCTGCGGTTGGAAGGAGGAGTGAAGCGAAGAAGGAGAGCTGAGGGACACATCAACGAGATGTGTAGCCCAACGCTCCGAAGGAATAACCGAGTCGTGACGGTAAAGGAAAATGGGGAGGAAAAGAAAACGGAACTTGGGTAACCAAAAACCGTATTGGTGTTGTATAGAAACTTGAGGCCAGTTCTCCACGTCAGGTGGAGGAGAAGGCTTTCTTTGGAGGTCTCTGGTGTTCTTTGTAAGCCGCACGGAAGACTCTTTGAGGATGAGAGTCTGTCCTGTTCCCCTCCGAGCTTAAGAAACTCTTGTGGCGTTATCTGTAGTAGTCGAAGGCACATCAAACCTCCATAACCTCGGGGCCTCTCTGTCACTGCAAGAAGCTGGAAGTAGGTCGTGCGCCTTTCAGTTTTCGTATACAAAGACGTTTTATCTTCAAGCGCTCGGCGTAAGAATAAGCCTGTTGGGAATTCGGTTAAAAAAAAATCCCTAACGGGGTTCGAAATTAAGTACATGTATACAAACATGCACACATCACTGATTAGTGTGATTTTTATGTATTTCAAGAAATACTTTTACCATCTGCAGAAGACTTGTGATGGAGGATATATTTGGTAAATCCTTCTAAATTGGGTGGTCTTTTTATTTTTGTGCTGGCTGCCATCAGACTAGTCTGTTCATCCCGGTGCCTACCCCTCGCTAATACTCGAGTAAAATGATTATAGATTATATCGGTTACCATTTCCAGGGTTTCCAGGCTACTTGACTCATCTCTATCATATGAAATATAAACTAACACACAAAAGCGACACGAGATTGTACACAAGGATAGAGGTGCTAGTAAACTACATTCTATAATGATATCACCATGTACCTCCATAGTAAACAATGGTATCCCTTCCATTCTGGGAACTGCTGTTTACTACAAGATTTCCTGAAGACGTCCAAAGACTTGATTACTCCAGGAAAAAAAAAATGATAGTGAATGACGAGCTGATTGGTCGAAGGAAATTTGTAGTTGAATAAAAAAGTAATTTGAAATCCTCGCTAATACTGATAGTGATGAAGTGGTGAAGGATATGATATCTAATGAATTTTGTATAAGAAACCCTGACAGTTGCGCTGTAATCATTAATCAAAATATATTATGCCAACATACGTTATCATTAAGGACAAGCATGCATTTCCTCATCACGAGTGGCAGGTAGCAGCGTACGATAAATTCATCTTTATCGAACCTTCTTGGCTGTACGTGTGTTCGAAGTCAACTGAGAAAGCATACCCAATGCCAGTGATACGGTATCCATCATTTGAGTCTCGTATACACATCTATTCATCAGTTCTACATTTTATTCAAAGTCATCTAGTTGTTGTTAGGATTTTTTTTTAGCAAAGGTAAATCTAAAATTAGTTTGGCTCTTTGTGGATCCCTCTTCTCCTTTCTTTTATTCTCCCACTACATAAAATTCGTTTTTTCCACCACTTCATAGCATCCAATGCGCGTGGGAATATTTTTGTTTCCCCACTTTTCATTTTTTATTTTGTTTTTGCTTTTGTCTATATAAATAGAATATATATTTTTTAATGTTAATTATAAATATCTGTTAGGAGAAATAATGATGCATCAGCAATTAATCAAGAAATTTAAAGGAAAATCAACGAATCACATTTTTTTTTTTTTTTTTTAATGAGACTAATGTCTCATAAGGAAAAGCCTATTTTGGTAATCACTGTAACCTGATATTTCATATAATCATAAACTCAAATTTTTAATTCGACCTTTACGAAAGTATTACAAATTTTATATAAATAATTTACGAGCTGAAAATTGATCAATATGAATAAGATAAAATAAAATAAATATCCCTAGAAATAACATTGTATAGTTAACAAAGTTGTAGATATCTTTAAGAAAAAAATATCAATATGATGTAATTTAGGTTTATATTTGTACAGATAGCCCATTGTAAGATGCTCGTAGACATAAATAGACAAACGAGGTAGATAGAGGGGTAGGTTGCGAGAATCTAATGTTTGTAAGTTGGATGTTTGGTAAACAACAGTTTGTAGACGAAGGAAGTTGCGCAAGCTCGCTCTTTGCCTAATGTTAACAAACAGTTACTGGGGACTCGATTTCATTGCTCTATAATGTTAATTTTTATGCTGATGTAACAATATTTAAACTAATTCAGTGTGTGAATTTGTTTCGAGATTGCTTGAGTAAGCAGTATTGCATGAAGTTTTGTGACAGCTTTTATGACTGGAGAAAGGATGGAGGAGAAGATTGAATTGGTTCACGATTGTAAGATCACGCCCTTAAGGGAAGTTCTTATATATAATCTTAAAGATCATTGGACTAAAGAAATCATGACATCATTGTATAACTGACGTAGTACCAAAACTGAGGATTCCTGACGGGAGTCCCTTGGTGTAACTTAAAGAACCAAGTGAAATAATGTTCGAGAAGAAAAGAAAGAAAAATTAAGCTCCGTTTATATACCCTCTCCAATACACATTCTAAGTGGAACTTGACTAAGTCGGATGATCTGAGGCTTGGGGTCTCAAAAAAAAAAAAAAAAAAAAAAAAAAAAAAAAATATATATATATATATATATATATATATATATATATATATATACAACACTGAGTGGGTCCCAGTGATTAGATATATATTCTAACAACCACAATGCACTTTAATTCTAAGCCATCAAAGGCGCATGCTGGAATTGAAATGTGGTACTGCCCAGGACTCGAACCCGGCATCCTCATGACAAGTGCGACAGTGATTTTCCAACTAGGCTATCAAGAGATTAAAGTGCATTGTGGTTGTTAAAATGTATATGTATATATATACATATATATATATATATATATATATATATATATATATATATATATATATATATATATATATATATATATGTATATATAGTGAGTGGCTCATCATACGTAACAATGACAGTGGTGAAAGGAAAGTAGAAAGTAAAAGCACGAAAGAAAGACGACCAATAGAGGCGACAACAGAGTGGTGAAAGGGGACCATAGCTGGTCACAGTGGCGGCAGCTAGGGACGAAACGGATGAAACGTAACGCTACTAACGAAGAGACTGGCGATTGAAATTAGTGCAAAATACTAGATCAAAAGGACTTAGTGCTAGGGTAAATACGGTCACGAGTGTACGGGTCATAAATCTACAGGATTACGCAGTGTACGCAACCACAACCAAGCAGTGTACGCAGCCAGAGATCACAAAGGTCACATCCATATAGCAAAATGCATAACAAATGTTGACTATGTCGTACAAAATAATTGCATCTATTTTATTGCACTAACATATATATCGTTTAACTTGTTATATACATTTATCTATTTATCTATCGATTATTCATTTTTATTTATTTACCCATCTTATCTTTATGTTTATCATTTTGTTACATATTTCTATATTATTTTTCCCTCAACTTTTCTATATACATATCTATTTGTATATTTATTCATTAAGTATCTACATATTTGTCATTCGTTTAATAATTCATTTATATATTTTTTCACTTGTTTATCTGTTTATCTATTTATTTTTATATTCATTCATTTGTTCATTTGTTTATCTATTTATCTATAATACATTTATTCACACATTTGCTTTTTAACTATTGATTTATTCATTTACCTATTTACCTATTTTCTGTGTTTGAGGATCGCAGGTCAAACGAGAGTAGAGGTCATGGGGGGTGGGTAAAGAAGATATCAAAGGAAGGCAATAGAAAATGTAATTGAAAATAGAATGACAAACACTCTTCTTTGAATGGAAATCAGTCTCTGATAGAAGCAAATGTTGTAACCTCTGGTCCGTAGATGTGTCACTAAGTCCCTAAAGTGCTAAATGTATAATACTTTTGCAGTTGATATTCCATACGGGCTGCAGTGGTCCCTAATGTCATATATTTGGCTCCGGTTGGTAGATCAGAATGCAATAATAAAGTGTGTTGTACAGAAATGGTAGTAATACAAAATAAGTTCTCTTCATTTTTCCTTTCCTTTACTATAATGCTTTCCATTCATCCATTTGTCTCTTCCTACTTTTCCATTTTCTTCCTTGTCACTTCCACCTCCATCTTTACTCTTTTTCCTTTTTTTCCATGTTCCTCTCTATCTTTTTATCGGTTTTTCTTATCCTTCATCTGTATTCCCTTCCGTCTTTCACCTTCTTCCTTCTCTTTTTTATCCCTTTACCCCTTTCCCCTTTTCTCTTTCACCTTTCCCTAATACTCTTAACCTCCTTCTCCCCTTCTATTCTCTTCCACTCTATCGCTGTATTCAACTTACCTCCCACACGTCCCGGTAATGTTCAGTGAAGGACCAGGAATTTCTCTTTAAGCAATTATATGAACTATAGTAGACGGAAGGAGATACCTCCTCAGCACAGACTGATGATAGTCTGGGATGTCTGTAAGTGTACGTTGTATAGAAAATAATAGAAAGATAAAACAATAAGAAGCTCACATCCAGAGGAACTTAGTTTCTGTCCAATGTGACCGAACTTCGGGAGAAGGAGTCATCGGTAACAGTTAGAATTGAACGCGGACTTGGGTTGTGCAAGCCAGGGTCATGATTATTCCATTTATCAGAATATCAAAGAAATTGAAAAAATATATCTTTATATATCGCGTTAAACAAGGATATTAGGAGACGGTGCGCCAGGTTAAGGTAGTATGGGCAATCATTTGCAACAAATAAAGATGACAGACGCCAAGAACAAACCGACTCTCTTACTCTCTCCTCTTTGTGGAATTATATATCAACCTTTCCGGGAAACAGACGACTGTTTTCCTGCTCGTCCTTCCCAGAAACTTCAATAAAGAGCAAACAAGATAAATATTTAGTAAAGTGAGTTTGGGATGGTAGCGGATGTGGGTGGGTTGGGGGGTGCAGAGAAAATAGAGGGGGATGTATGGGGAGAGAGGAAGAAAAACAGGGAGAGTACGTGGTTAAGAGCTAAGAGGTGACAACGAGTGTGGCAAGGAACTTCTGTAAGGGAGCGTACACTGGTCCCCTCATGTGTGTATAGGGAAGGCAAAAAGATGGCACTCGTGTATGTAACACAGGCGGTGTGCTCACGTAGGTCGCGTAAGACGTGAACTGCATATATGATGGTGGTGTAGTAGTGAAGTGGGTACTTGTGTGTGCTTGTGTGTACGGAGGCCTTGCCTAAAGCTCCGCATGGGGTAAATAAGGGAGGATATTCAGGGAAATATGTATGCGTATGTGGGCTGCTACAGCAATAAGGTGAGTACTTCTTCCTAAGATCGAAGTCCATAAAATTCGGTGAGGGGAGAAGGGAGTTTGTTCCAGTGTTGATGATACCGACTCATTCATGTGCTTATACCGACCAGGTCACTGTTGACACAGAGTGCTGCTGATGAAGAATATATGCCTATGAACCATGAGAGTGCACATAATTAGGGCAGAGTAGACATAATGAGAACAGATGAAAATCCATGTGAACAAGTTGTATAGACACGGTAAAGGAAACATGGACCGGAGGTGGAGCCTTTATTCTTGACGTTTCGTCTAACAACATAATATACAACATAATGAGAACAATCAGGTCCGGAGAATGTTGTATGTGGTCCTAACTATAAGGACGACTAATGCAAATTCGTCTACTAGAAGGATTTCATTATTCAGCGCCAGACTAATTTCATTCAGCCTAGACTCCTAGAGGAACTTTTCGTCATTGCAAAGCTAAAAACTATACCGAGCTGTCTTGTTCTAGCACACATGGATGGAAAAGGTTTTCTGACAATTTTATTGAACTTGGAGGAATATTTTGCTATTATAAGGTAAAACCATAATTACACTTGGCATATTTTCCATAATTACAGTATTGTGAAGGCTATTTCAGAAAACATATTACGAAACTAAGCTGAGATGAAATTGGATGAAGACATCTGGTTTTCCCCTACCCTAGTCAAATTGTTATAATCATTAGCATTCCTTTTAATGTATCTAAAATGCTAAAATTGTCATACCGATTGTATGACTACTTTTATTGTACTGTATTGTATAAAGAAAAATTTTCATTGTTTCGAAATCCTGAACGGGAGCAATAAATCATAATCAAACAAGTATGCAGTGATTATGTAGAAACGGATTGCAGAACAATTACTCTGTACTTTACTAATCTCGTTGAATCTAATTAGTCCAACATATCTTCAATTTTTCTTTTATATTAATGTTGATTTTAAACACTTTTTTTATTATAATTTTTTTAATCTAAATAATTCCCACGCTCATTAGAACAGACTATAATGTGAGAAAGAGACCTAATTGTAAACAATTCACGACAGTGTTTAATGAAGGCAATTTGATTTTTTAAATGGAAATAATTAGTTATTCAACTCTACATGTAAACCAGGATGTGTCTTTAAAAATAGCTCTTCATTACATAAGCTCCATGGTATCAGGATTAGTCATTTATGTTTAGATTATTTAGATTTTC
>NC_134780.1:1774827-1787327 GCF_046742065.1 Oratosquilla oratoria | reverse complement strand
AGTCTTCCTGAACTATTATTGCTCGAGTGTGAAAGATACATATCAAGAATAAGTGGAAGAGAGACATAGTTTGAGAAAAAAGAATTGCTTGCTGCGTGGGAAATGTAAAGAACAAAAGGGAAGAAAGGATGCATAACATAATATACATATAGAAATCAATATTCAAGAATTTGAAGGGAAGAAAAATGAAAATTAAATGAAAAATGATTAATACAAATGACGAATCTTGACTGTTTAACAGATTTGTCTCCTATGATCAGAAACAAAAGGAAGAAATCATCAAGTTAAAAGGATTTTTTTTAAAGACGCAATATTCAAAATAGAAATTATAAATAAATGTATTCAGTCGATATTCATTAGAGAAAGTATATTTAAGGAACGAAAGAAAACAAAGAAAATGTTTTCAAATGGTGGATGAGGTAAAAATTAGATAGATAAAGAAAAAGGAGACTTTTCATAGATTTAAGAAATACACGTTGCTAGAGGACAAATATATTGAATTGTGGAAAGCCCTGTATGAAGAAATAATCTAATTAAAAATAAAATGGAAGAATTTACAATCGAGTACCATTTACAGACAGACAGACAGACAAGGCCTATGATCATGTCTCCTTTATTGTATAAATGCAGTAAAATGCCCTGCACATGCGCGCGTTACACACACACACACACACACACACACACACACACACACACACACACACACACACACACACACACACACACACACACACACACACACACACACACACACACACACACACACACACACACACACACACACACACACACACACACACACATACACACACACACACACACACACACACACACACACACACACACACACACACACACACACACACACACACACACACACACACACACACACACACACACACACACACACACACACACAAGCACACACACACATGCAGAAAAACAGCACTTGCAAACACAAGCACCTAATATATGCATTCAAATGATCTAGTCAACGGCACAAGCCAAGTCAAGAACTTATTTGACGCTCAGGACTTCAGTTCGTTGAAAATGAATAGTCAAGCAAGAAGTGAAAAGTAGACGAATATGTAAATTGGCTTGACTCACAAATCACATAAGGACTCTCCAAGACTAAGAATGTCGCCATGTTGAAATGTAATGAAGCAGATTTGTTATACCCGAGAAGTCATCAAGGAGCGTAACAAGCATTTTTAATCTGAAAAGAGAGTAACATTTCTATATAATAAATGTTAGGTCAACCGTGTTGTGAAGCAAGACGCGCACTATGGTGTATAATCTATCGTCACGCCTGGGAAAACCTTTAGCCCTGGTCTTGATACTCATTTCGTTACAACACGTAGGAGGGCATATCGCTCCACGAAACATGTCAAATAAAAGACAATTTACTTGACAAAGTACGCCATGTATAAAGGTGGTTTGAGGAAAGAATTGCAACAAAGGCTTTTGCCTAAAAGTGAACAAATAGAGACATGTGTATGTGTGTATGTATATAGGTAGATGCATATTCACACACGCACGCACACACACACACACACACACACACACACACACACACACACACACACACACACACACACACACACACACACACACACACACACACACACACACACACACACACACACACACACACACACACACACACACACACACACACACACACACACACACACACACACACACACACACACACACACACACACACACACACACATACACACACACGGTGCTCTTCGACTTTCGTCTCGTACAAAGGCCACAATTAGGTACCCATCTTTGGTCTCCTCTCGCATCTTCTTCACGATACTTCGAGACCTCGCTCGGAACAACTTATGTCAGTGAAGTAATAAAATCATCTGGCAGTTGCTGAAAATTATAGTTCAAGCGATTATCATTGATTAGTTTATTAACGGGGATGAGAGCCGTTCATAAACATTCGCTTTTGTATGTTTAATTAGATCTCATAATCTACAAAAGACTCATTTAAGAAGATCAACTGCAACACAAATAATGGAAATGAAAGGGACTACCAATGGGAAACGATAGAGCTGATTACAAAGCTTCCATTGATATAAGTCTAAGATGAATTTGGTGCCTAAAACCCCGCCCACACTAACGCTTTTTTTACTATACATTTACTTTGATGTTATTTTGGTATGAAGGAGCCCTGTCGTACTAGAAATCCATGGGTCAAAATGATACCGAGATGACATTGAGATAACGCACTGCATGGTGTCAGAGAAAATCAAGGTTAAACGTATCGACTGCCAAGGATCCCCCCAAAAATTTCAAACCTGGAATTCTAGCTCGGTGCTAGTATGGGTTACAAAATTTGAAAATGGCTGCGTTCGGTACGTTTTTACCCTCCAGATATGTGTTACTTCTGTGTCAGTACGGTGTACGCATTTTCAGTGAGTTCTCACTTCTATGCCAGTTCGGTGTCACTTCGGTTTCGATACGATTTGGAAGGCTACCGAGGTCTTGATACTCTACTATTGCGAGGTCAACTTGGTGCTATTACGGTAACTATTCGATGTTACTACGGTGACTTCGTTATCACTTCGATGCACGCGCTGTTAGTTTTATCCTACTTCGGGCAATGCGTTTCAATTTGATACCACTTATATGTCAGTACGTTTTGGAACATCGAACTGGCTACGCGATGGTAAGTTCTGAATTTTAAGCAGGTAGTGTTATCTCAATATTATCTCAGTATCAGTTCAACCTATGCATTTCTAGTATGACAGGGCATGTTTGCACCGAAGTAACATCGGAGTAAACATGTGTAGGCAAAACGCGTTTGTATGACCGATCTGGAGGGTAGAAACGCATCGAACGCATCCATTTTCAAAATTTGCAACCTGTACTAGCATCGAGCTAGAACTCCGTTAGTGTGAGCGGGTTTTAACGACCCAGTTAGAAAACAGACAGAGTGACGACGGGCAATGGAGTGAGATGCAAGCGGTTGTTTCGGTAACCACAACCGATGAAAGATGCAGTGATAGGTTTCTCGAATGATTAAACATTGACATGCTAGATTTCAACTTCATAGCGTACGGGAAGGGACTTCACCTCTCGGACTCCTATTCTAAACCTAATTGTAACTGCAATTACATCTGGAAGTAAAACTACAACTGTAAATGCAACTACAACTACAACTACAACTACAACTGCAACTATAACTACAACTACAACTACAACTGTAACTGCAACTACAACTACAACTACAACTACAACTACAACTGCAATTACAACCACAGCTACAGCTACAACTACAACTACAAGTACAAATACAAATACAAATACAAATACAACTATAAATGCAACTAAAATACAACCACAACTACAACTACAACTACAACTACAACTACAAATACAAATACAAATACAAATACAAATACAAATAAATATACAAATACATATAAAATACATATACAAATACATATACACATATATATACAAATACAAATTGTTACCGTACCACAGTCACCCCCGTGTGTATTGTGTTTTCTGTTGTGTTGTGTCTTTCATTTTCTTTTTCACGCAAGCGCAGTTTCGCCAGACGAAATCAAAGTATTTTGAAGATAATCATATCTGCATATATATGTTATGCATTTGAGATTATTGCGTTCTATTTAGTGTATGAGAATTCAAAGAAGTATTTGCTTTAATTTCTTATGATGTATGAACAATGTATGATTTATGTTTACAACGTATACATGTCAACAGAATCCACTCCATTGTTGGAACTTGTTGACATCCACACGATTAGTCTCACTCTTTTACTTTCCTTCTTACAATCAAAAGAACAACACGTATGTTGTATTACTGGGGGATTCAGTTTACACATGCATGAATTAGCATGTTTACCGTTAAGATAAATGGGAGGGGGGCTTGATAAAAACAAGGAAAGAGCAAAAATTATCTAAGGTATGTAGACTTGTAATTTGTGTGGTACTGAAAATTAATTATTCTTTTGATTATACTTTGAGATTGATTAGATATTCAATGATCATGTTTAATATTTATGTATCTACATGTTATGTCATGGCAACCACATGGTGGTGAACTATTCCATGGAGATTAATATAGAGTACAATCCTTTTATATGTGTATCTAATATAATGATTGAGTTTGTGTTAGTTGTGTTGAATGTAATTCATTAATAACTATTGTGGAGATCAGAATCTCAGTACAAATCTACTGGATGCAAGTAATGGTAATAAATCTTTATCTTGAGTTCTACCTCACATGTTTAAGAATATGTGTGAGTATTATGATAGCATGTAATGAAGATATAATCAATATAACCTTTAGTACAATATATGAAAATAATTACCTCTATCTTTACCTAACCTCAACAGTGATGATATATGATATAGATGATACTGAAAAGAGTTATTTCTATTTTGTCAACCACCTTTAAAGGATGAGGCAATATCCGTAAGAGTTACTATTGTCCTCCTAGGTCCTATATTTACTTACTGATTATTTTAGGTCAGAGGTGGATGTGACAAAATACAAATACAAATACAAATACAACTGTAACTGCAACTACCACTGGAAATACATCTACAACTGCGACCACAGCAATTGCAACTATAAATACAACTACCATTGAAATTGTCACTGAAACTGAAACTGAAAATGCAATTGTAACAGAAATTCAACTACAACTGCAACTTCAACTACAACTACAAACCCCATTAACCATGAAACCCCGCCTCGGTAGTGAAATTTAGATGAAAAGACAAATATTAGATTAATAAGGAAGATGAAAGGAGACGAAAAACACGAAAGCAAATATGACGAAGAAGACAAAGAAGACGAAGAAGACAAAGAAGACGAAGAAGACAAAGAAGACGAAGAAGACAAAGAAGACAAAGAAGACAAAGAAGACAAAGAAGACAAAGAAGACAAAGAAGACAAAGAAGACAAAGAAGACGAAGAAGACGAAGAAGACGAAGAAGACGAAGAAGACGAAGAAGACGAAGAAGACAAAGAAGATGAAGAAGACGAAGAAGACGAAGAAGACGAAGAAGACAAAGAAGACAAAGAAGACAAAGAAGACGAAGAAGACGAAGAAGACGAAGAAGACGAAGAAGACGAAGAAGACGAAGAAGACGAAGAAGACGAAGAAGACGAAGAAGACGAAGAAGACGAAGAAGACGAAGAAGACGAAGAAGACGAAGAAGACGAAGAAGACGAAGAAGATGAAGAAGACGAGGAAGACGAAGAAGACGAAGAAGCCGAAAAAGATGAAGAAGACGAAGTAGACGACGAAGGCAAAGAAAATAAAGAAGACGAATATGATAAAGACGAAGAAGATAAAGAACGAAGAAGCCAAAGACAAAAACAAAACAAAACAGCAAAGACAAAGACGTTGAAAAATACAAAGAAGACAAAAAAGAAGAAAAAGACGATAAAGATGAGTTAGACAAAGAAGTTGAAGACGAAGAAAAAAGTGGAAGAAGAGAAGATGACGTATGGGGTGAAGATGGTGAAGAAGAAGTAGATGAAGATGAAGAAGATGTAAAAGACGAAGAAGAGCAAGGCAAGTTAGGCGAAGAAGGGGAAGGAAGACAAAGAACATGAAGAAGGCGAAGAAAACGAAAAGGCAAGGAGGAGAAAGATAAAGAATACGAAGAAAGCAAAAAATACAACAGAGTCGAAGAAGACGAAGACATAAGAGACGAAGAAGACGATGAAGCTGAAGAAGGTGAAGAAGGCGAGAAAGACAAATAAGACAAAATAGAAAAATACGATGAAGACACAAAAAAGCTAAAGAGATGTGAAATACAAGGAAGACAAAGGTAGATGTCAAGTCGAAAAGGCGAAGAAAACAAAGATGAAAAATAGGAGGAAGACATAAACGACGAAGAAAATGAAGAAACTAAGAAGACGAAAAAGCCAAGGGAAATAAGAAATTAAGTTACTATCCTAATAAAAACTACTTTCAAGAAGTCTTTCCCAATCAGTGACGTATCAAAACTAATAAAAATGAACAAAAATTACTCCTATATTTGAAAAGAGTAATAAACAAAAGCCACAGAACTTCAGGCCAAAAAGACGGACTTCACTCATGTGAAACATGATTCAAATAGCTATAAGAGATGCCTTAAAATGGTTAGAAAACTACCTAATAGATGACAGATGAGTATTTTAGACGTAAACCCCCTTGTATGACTAACCATCGAGAATTTATAATATAGTTCAGTTCGAAGCTTTAAGAATCATTTAGATAAACACCTAAGCAAGATGCTGTAATGATTATAATCTATTCTATATAATTTATTTTTGTTTTGTTATCATTTGTCTGTTTGATTCTCATTTATCATTAGTTATATTTTAATTTATTATTATTTACTATTTACCTACTTGTTTATTATCTAACTATACATATTCATTTATTTATGTATTTTATTTGTTATTTACTTTATTATAGTTTTTATTTATTTATTTATTATTATTATGATTTTTTTCGCATCCGACCTAGATATGGACGAACAGGCCTCCTATCGGCATGCTCCGTCTTTGTAATCCTTTTGTAGAAGAATAGTATAGAATGAATATATGTGGACTTTGAAAAAGCTTTTGACATTATCCCGCATGAGGCTTAATTAAATTCATTTTACATGGAATAAGAGGTAGCTTGCTATACTTGATAAGAAACTAGTTGCATAATCATAAGCCGCAAGTTGTGAATGGTATAACTTTTAGCTGGAAAGATGATATGAGAGATTTTCTTCAGGAATCCGTTCTTGGTCCACTTCAATGTTTGACTGTGGACTTCAATCTATTTTTTCCTAACTTGCTGATTATATATAATTGTATACAATAGCAAATAGTGACTCGAATAAATTGAAATAAAGGATATTTAGACAAACAAGTTTAAGGCTAATAGAATCTAATGTGGATAAGTACAATGTTATGCGTATCGGTAAAAAGTAGAGTAAATATGACTACAAGTTATTGAGGAAAGTCGTAACTACAGAGGAGAATGAAAAATATCTTGATGTAATCAGGAATGACCTCAAAAACCTAAACATTGTAGCTTGATCTTTTGATTAAAAAATCTATCACCAGTCAGTGAATTGATCCGATGCCCCAGGCCACTCTTGCAATAGATCCATGCCTTCTATGTACCCAGTAACAACCACCATATTGGACCATAAGTCAACCCATGAAGAAATATTGTGTTGTTGCTGTACCTTGGCTTGGGCATTGTTACATGAGGTGTTCAGTGTCTTCAGTGTGATAGTTTTATCGGGAACAGTTTGTTTCTGTAGACAGGTCTATTCTGTGTTGTTATTGTTTATTGCTAGATAGTGACTTGAACATAGTGTTAGTGAGGTTCTTGCTTCCCAGAGGGGGCATTTTTCTGTGAAAATAATGAATAATTTTTTGTGAGTCTACGTTTGTTTACTTGATTACTGGGAACATGCTGTAGAAGCGATTCGGATGTACCTCTCAAGAACTGTTTATGAATGTAATTAATTTTTCTTTTGCTGTCGAATTACTGTGTTTGCTACTAATTTCAGTATATTTACTGCTCTGTTTATCTTAACCTTCAGGTCTTTAATATGTGGGCTAAAAGTTAAATATCAAAAGTGAGGTCCAGATTTTTTGGGATCTTTTTGGGTGGAATGGTCTGGTCACTCAATTTTACTGTTGCGTGCTCCTTTGACTTATGGTTGTCTGGAGCAAGCAGTGTTGTTGTCGATATGTGAGGAAAGGACTCTATTCTATCCAACTCCATTATGGGTCAGTAATCCATGTGTTTGCCCTGCGTGGTACCCCTGGACGACCTGAAGACGAAAGTCTTGGTTGTCTGGAGTAAGCAGTGTTCCTGTCGATATGGGACGGGAGGACTCTATTCCATCCAACCACACAATGGGTCACTATTCCATGCGTTTGCCCTGCGTGGTATCCCTATACGGCCTGGAGCCAGGAGTCTTGAAGGCTGAGCGATGCCCCACTGCTCTCATTGCATTGAAGATATCCCCTGGGACCAGTATTACGCGTCTTTGGTCTTCCATTCAGGTCAGGAGAGGTACCCCCTCTTGGTTCGGAGAGGCAAATCGATTAGACACCTTGACTTGAATCTCTAAATTGAGCTTACCCTAAGTCAAGTAACTACTGCCTGGGCCGACGTTGAATGGTCTGCGGCTGTTTTCCCTTGATATCAATACGTATATTCTCCCATAACCCCGGGGACTATTGAGTCACTATGTATACACAAATCCTAGTCTCCCCTTGATGGGCGCGGTGGTGGATGGTGGCATGGGAGGGTTGATTATAAACATATGTACATGGTAACCATATTTGACACTTATGGTAAGGACGGGTTTGTAATCTGCCTCCATCAAAAGTACCAAACCCGCTGTGCGGGGTGCCAGGGTGTTGCAAATAAGGCGCTAGTGTAGGCCTTATGGTCTCTTGCAGTCTCCTTCATTCTTATGTTCTTATGAGCACATCGAGCCAGGCCCGGGGTGAACCTCCAGTGGGCTCTCCGTATGGAGTCATGGAACATTCTTTGTCATTCCAAGGATGATCGAATATATTCTTTATAGGTGGAGATCAGGAAGCTTAGATTGGAGATAATGGATCTCTCGATGGTGAAAAGACCAGGCAGTGGTGATGTAAGTATTTGGGGTTATATCATCTAGTCGGGCCATGCCAATGGGGCCTACCTCACGAGAGCAGCTGTGAGCATATCTAACCGATAATATCACGCCGTTATAAAGGTTACTCCAGTTCTGTAGGAGAGAGGCCAAACGCAGAGTATGGGATCCAATGTATATGACCTTTCGCCCAGCAGGGCTTCTTCTGAAGAAGCCCTGCTGGGCGAAACATCAAATATATTGGATCCCATACTCTGCGTTTGGCTTCTCTCCTACAGTGCTGTTGCAGTCGTTGCTGCTTTTACTCATCAGTTACTCCAGTTGATGAGTGTATGATGTTGGTGATACTTGAGTACACATTAGACTTCATCTCTCTTATTGCAGCATATGCTACTACTGGGTCATATGAACTAGAAGAGAAGGAGATACACTATGTCTAACTTGAATCTATAGCTGACTGGTGTCCACCATAAGACATAATAATTGTTTTGGGTGATTTCATTATGATTACTTACACCTACAGAGCTGTCTATTAAGTATGTATTGGCCTCTATGGTTCTGTAACCAGGAACATTAACAGTTCTTTCCTTCTGAACTCTGTAAAATCTAGAAAACTTAGGACTAGTGGTTCCTAGTCCCAGAGACGAGAGCCACATCGGTGGATATGGTGTAGCAATGTCGGATGGGTGGACAAAGAGATTAACCAAATGTCACCAAAGACACATAGATTGAAAAGAGTGAAACGATGATTCACAGAACTCATCATACCAAATGTAAAAAACAAAGCAAAACTCACTAAAACATATGAGTTATTTTCTCTTAGAGGCTGAGGGGAATCTAAAATATTCCTTTAATATTTCAAAGAGAATAAATAATATCAACATTTGAAACGTTTTTACATTGTTAACAGGACGAAAAATAATTGTCCTGGGTTTCAGGACGTGTGTTGAGGCAATTAATGTAATATATGTTGGTATCTTAAGATTCACTTGGATAACACCTAAGCATTTTTTTATGGACTTCAAGGTCTTCTGTAAACGTGTTTTCAATGCAAATCATTATAATGTAAACGAAGAAGACGAGGACGAAGAACACGAAGAACACACAAAGAAAAAAAAAAAGAAGAAGAAGACAAAGACGAAGTCAAAGACGATGGCGAGAACGAAGGAAAAGACGAAGACAACAAAGAGTTCTTCATCCCTGACAAGGAGACACTGTCAGTCTACCTGCAAGGAGAACTCGCCGAGATGTTTCGAGGAGGGAGATAGGAGGCGGCGGAGTAGGGGATGTGGGCGGTGCTTGGAGTTAGACCTGGGAGAGAAGGAGGAGAGGGCGACCCCGGAAATTGTCTCCACCAGAAGAGGAAATAGGTGACAAGTAAGAGCAGGAACGGTAATAAAGTGAGTAAGGGACGGTGACCGAGGAATCTACAAGAACGTTGGTGGTGGTGGGAGGGAGGGAGGGAGAGAGGGAGGGATGGTGACGCTCTGAGATGCTTGATATGTGTATGAAAACTTCCGCGTTTTTTTTTTCGATTGTTCTTTTATTTATATAAATTGTTTCTCATTATTAACCTGACATTGTGAGATGCTTGATATGTGTATGAAAACTTCCGCGTTTTTTTCGAATGTTCTTTTATATATGTATATATATACATTACTTTTTATTATTAACCCATTCCACGGCTTAGTATATTTTCTATGGTTCCTACTAAGACAAAATATCAAAAGGTGTGATAATTGAACTTGCAGACTTGTTTTATTGTAGTTTTATTTTCTTTTGAAGTATGTTTTATAAATCGCATAATAATAGGTGAGGCTACGGAGTTTGTCCATTGTATTGTGCACCTCAAATACGTAAAAAAAGAAAAAAAAACGAAAAAAAAAAACGACCACGTGGTCATGGTCTGAGGTGCAGAATAAGGGCTAAAAAAAAAAAAAAAAAAAAAAAAAAAAAAAATAAATAAATAAAAAAAAAAAATCACTACCTTAGAGGCCATTGTCCTGATTGGGTTTAAAGCTACTGTACATCAATTCCTCTGTCTCTGTCAACCTTAAAGGGACGACTGTGTCGAATTGGTCACACCAGACAATTTTTTCTGACTAAAGTCATACAATTCTATTCAGCTCAGAAGATTTCGTCTTCAGAGGGTTATGTCTTCTTGCTTTTCCTGATTTTTTTTTCACAAATTTTCTACGCACGAATAAATCCAAAGAAATTACACTCTTGAACTCTGATTAATCCGTCCCAGCGATTCTTCTGATAGTAAATTTTACGTTATGACAACATAACTACATCTGGAAGGAAGAAGAAAAAAAAACAAAGGAAGGACAGAAGGAAGAAATAAGAAAGGAAGAAATGAGAAAAAATGAAAAGGAAAAAAGGCAAGATGTAAGGGACGAATGTGGGAGAGAAGGAAGAAAAGAGAAAATGAAAGAAGGAAGGAGAGAAGGATGAGAGAAAGGAAGGGAAGAAATAAGGAGAGTGAGAAGGATAAATGAATTAAAGAAAGTAGAAAAGAAGGAAGACAAGGATAAAGGTACTGTCTACTATAGTTGGACTGTAGTATACTATGATACATACAACGATATCTCAAACGTCGGGTGATATCATCATGAGAATGAAGGACTTGTTATCATAATATCCCGTTCCAGCCAGAAACACACCTCTAGGATACATGGCATAATCCTCTGGTGGGTCATTTAGCAATAGGTAGGAAGTACGCCACAGAAGTGGAAGAATTAAATGTGGTTTCTTAGCAAGAGAAAAATGGTTGGAATGGAGTCCGCAAAATACTTGGCAGTACAGTAAGAGAAAAAGGGGATGAAGGAAGAACAGGAAATGGTGATGAGAGGGAGAGGGAGAAAGAGGAGAGAGAGGAGAAGGAGGAGAAGGAGAAGGAGGAGAAGGAGAAGGAGGAGAAGGAGAAGGAGGAGAAGGAGAAGGAGGAGAAGGAGGAGAAGGAGAAGGAGGAGAAGGAGAAGGAGGAGAAGGAGAAGGAGGAGAAGGAAGGGAAAGAAAAGAAAAAGGAGGAGAAGGAGTAGCAGAATAAGAAGAAGAAGGAAGAGAAGGAGGAAAAAGAGGAGAAGGACGAGGTGGAGAAAGGAGAAGAAGGAGAAAGAGGAGGAGGAGGAAAAGGAGGAGAAGGAGTAGAAGAAGAAGAAAAAGAAAAAAGAGAAGGAGAAGGAGGAAAAAGAGGGAGGAGGAGGAGGAGGAGGAGGAGAAGGAGTGGAAGGAAAAAGAGGAGGAGGAGGAGGAGGAAAGGAGGAGAAGGAGGAGAAGGAGGAGCAGAAGAAAGAAAAACGGGGGACGGTGGAGGAGAAGGAGAAAGTGGTGGAGAAAAAGGAGAGGCTAGAAAAGAAAATGGATGAGAAAGAAAAGAATAATGACGAGAAAAAAAAATCGAGAAGCAGGAGAAGGAGGAGATGGAGGAGAAACAAAGGGAATAAGAAGAAAAATAAAATAAAAATAAAGAGGAGGAAGATAAGAAAGAGGAGGAGAAGAGAAGAAAAGGTGGAAGGAGAAGGCTATGACTAAATGAGGGGAGGGTAGAAGAGAGGAGAAGTGAGAGGAAAACAAGAGGTTCATAGTATACGAAAGAGGAGACGATTAACATAGAGAAAGAGGCGAGAAGGAAATAAAGAGTGGCACAACGAAAACGAGGATAGGGAGAAAAAGGGAAGAAGAACAATCTAAGTTGTGGAAATATAAAAGATGGAAAAGGAGGAAGATGTGGAGTTGGCGGAAAAGATATGATAGATATGGATAATTACGAGAAGAAAGAAGAGGAAATGTAGGAAAAGGATATGGAAAAGAGTAAAGGACAAAAGGGATAAAGAAATACTATCATAGGTC
>NC_134780.1:1764827-1769827 GCF_046742065.1 Oratosquilla oratoria | reverse complement strand
CTTTATCCCACTGCAAGCCCTGATAGATGAATACAATGCATGGAGGAGTGTCAAAAATATTATTTCCGACACCTCAGCAGTTAATACAGGCCACCAAAGTGCCGTTGTTGTTAGACTTCAGAGGCAGTTCGGACAAAAGGGACTAGAAGAGCCTTAGATTATTGGATGCCAACATCATATTCTCGATTTGGTTCTACAACACGTGATGGATTCCTTTTTCTTGACAAAATCACAGTCACCCAGGATCAAATATTATTTCAATGATTATGTTTTGGCAGGCTGAGAACTTACAAAACAGCAATTCTGATATAGAAATGATGCCAATACGAGAAAACCTCTGATGGAGAGATGAGTTCAGATTTCTTTTTGAACTCAGTGAAAAGCGTATAAGTACTACTACATGGAGGGAAAATGGTCTCATATGAAATGGCGGAAGCTGCCCTTCCTTCACATTGTCAGATGAAATGCACGGACAATCTTTGGATTTTTTTTTCCTTTCAAAATGAAAAGATCAGCTGAAAGCTACTTGTGACTTCATCACAGCTACATGGGCGAAGGCATGATTCTCAAATCAACACTATTTAGAAAACCCTTACAATAAGCTGCATGCTGCTATTTCTGAATTAAAGTGTCCTAAGGCTTTAAAATGTTTTCCGCCCACTGGATAAAGGAACGATCAGTGTTTGATGTGCCTCGCTCAAATATGGTGGCCGAGCGTGCTGTGAAGCTGATGGAAGAGCTCCACATCATTTGCAAAACTGACAAATATCTCAACAGCAAGATCATAAATAGTAACTAAAAAACTTAAAAGCATTTTAAAAAAAATTATTTGCGTTATATTCATTTGTAAATAAATGCTTTTGTAAACGGCAGAATTTTCTTTTGATACTTCAGCTAAATACAAAATATCCTTAGGTGCTGGATTTTTTTTCACAATTGTACAAAAAGAAAGGCATTTTTGTTTTAGCAAAAGTTTATCGCTTGCTATTACAGGCTTTTAAATCTGAAAAAGTCATATCTCGAATATATATATATATATATATATATATATATATATATATATATATATATATACACATATATAATAAAGAGAAAGAGAGATAGAGACAAACAGAGAAGAGAGTAAAAGTGAAGTAAAAGGAGGTTGGTGGGCAGAGGACGGAAGTGGAAGATTGGATGCGAGAGAAAGGAGGCGAGAAAGGCAAATAATGGGAAAATAACATTGGCCTTAAGTTTTACTAAACCATAAATCCGTATCCCTACAGTGTCTGTCAGCAGTCCGTGGATCCTACCACTGATATCCGGGAAGAAACTTTGAACTGTTGTATTCGTGTGGGACTGATTCTGTGCCTGAAAGTGGCAAGGGGAGGGAAACAATCGACTGTTATCAGCTCTCCATACGTGAAAGAAAAAATGTAAGAAATACAATTAAGGATGATGGAAAGATTATTTTGAGCAGTGTCTGAGGACTGAGTGTCAGCCCCTCAGGGCTGCAGCTCCTGATGGAATTGAGAGGTTTGACAGACTGTGAAAATGGATAGCTCTGGTATCCATCTTGCAGGACGAGCAATAGCAGGTACCCGTCATTGGTCCCTGGAATGGGAAATGGGGAGAGGAATGGAGAGGATAAAAAGCGGAAGGGGATACGGAAGGGGGGAGCCGATTGGGTAGAGGTGAGTCGGCAGGAAGGAAGAAGGGAGAGGTGTTGGGAGAATGGGATGAAATAGGAGGGCAAAGGAGGGGAGGAGGCAAAGGGAGTGGGAGAAAACCACTACAATAGACAGAAGGCGAAGAGATGGGAGGGGAAGGGAAGAGAAAAGAAGGAAGGATGAATGAGAGAGAGAGAGAGAGGAGAACGACAGTGAGGACGAAGTGGGAACTATGAAAAGGGAAAGGTAAGGGGAGGAAATGAAAGACACGAGGCTTCATTAGGTTGGAAAGGATATGAATTGTGGGACAATAGAAAACCTTCTATCCACGTGAATATCGTTATATTGATCAAATTTTCTTGCTCCTTCTCTAAAGGATCACTGGGTCATCTTTAAGCCAAGTTGTCTATTTAATTATTCATTCATTTCTTTATTTGTATATTTCTTAGTAATTTGTCCATTTATCTATTTACTTATTAATTTATTTTCTCTATTTTTCTATGATCCATTCATTGATTTATATATTTATTTTTATTTAGTCATTTACTCATCTATTTATTCAATTATTTATTCATTTACGTATCTATCTATATGGTTCTTTATCTATCTATTTATCTATTTAGTTATCTATTCATCTATCTATTCAATTACCTTTTCATTTATTCATTTATCTTATTGATTGATTGATTGATTTGTTTGTTTATATATTTATTGATTGATTATTTGCTTGCTTGTTTGCTTGCTTGTTTGTTTGCTTGTTTGTTTATTTGTTTGATTGCTTGCTTGTTTAATTGATTGATTGATTGGTTGGTTGGCAGATTTAACAATAACTCGTACTTACTTATGATGGTCCTGCAAAATAGACAACGAGCTATTCATTTTCAGAACACATCAGCTTCCTTACCTATATCAGGAGTTACAGACCAGAAAGGCTGATTCTAAGTCTCAGAACTAAACCCAAAGTCTCTCTATACATTTTAGTTGCTTTTTCTTACACATTCCCAGTAAGTCTCAGAACTAAACTCAAAGTCTCTCTATAAATTTTAGTTAATTTTTCTGACACATTCCCAGCAAGACTTGGTACACTGGTTTTGATTTGGGCAGTGGGCGAAAAACATGGATGAGCCTTCATCCTCGAGGAGATAAGATAAAATGGAAACAGGTGGGAAACGGATGTAGGTTAAGTGTGTGTGCGTGCGTGCGTGCCTGCGTGCGGTATGGCGGGCGTGCTTGTGTGCGTGTGTGCGTGTGTGTGTGTGTGTGTGTGTGTGTGTGTGTGTGTGTGTGTGTGTGTGTGTGTGTGTGTGTGTGTGTGTGTGTGTGTGTGTGTGTGTGTGTGTGTGTGTGTGCGTGTGTGTATATTCACCTTGGTCTTTGGATCACGTGTTGAACTCGTGATCAACAGCTACTTCCCTCCCGGAAGAGAGCTCAGAGCTCGTATGACCGATCTATGGGTAATGCTATGACCTTACACGCACACACACCACCAACTCCCCGCCCACGAGAGTTAGAGTAACGACTCGGGGCGCAGCGATACTGAAATAATTGCAGCCCTGGGCAGGATTCGAACCAGATACCGCCGTCACCCCCGTGCTGACAGTCTGAGACTCTACCAACCACGCCACCGAGTCGTGTATGATAAATTGGAAACAGGTGGGTAACGGATGTAGGTTAAGTGTGTGTGTGTGTGTGTGTGTGTGTGTGTGTGTGTGTGTGTGTGTGTGTGTGCGTGTGTGTGTGTGTGTGTGTGTGTGTGTGTGTGTGTGTGTGTGTGCGTGCGTGCGTGTGTGGTCTACTATTGGTTTTCATGTCAAGATTTTTTGCAATATCTCAATAGCCTATCTAACTGTTTTTGAAATGTTGCAAAGTTAAAACAATTAAAGAAAGAATATAAAGTGTTATAAAGCTTTTTAATATTCATAAGATTTTATCTGACCAGATCTAACAATAAATTTCTCATATTTAGAAGAATTTGCTTACATTTCAGAGATCTTCTCAAATGTTCCAGTATATTATGCATTTTTTTCAAAAGATTCTAGAACATTTCAGAACATTGCATTCAATGTAAAAAAATTCAGAATATTCTAGAACTTTTTAGAATACATTAGAAATATGTACAATATCCAAGAATTTTCTAGAATCTACATCTATTTTCTAGAATTATTCATGATATTCTAAAATAGGTTCAAGAATACGTTAGAAAGATAAAGAACATTCTGAAGCATATTATAGAAAGACTAAGAATATTCTAGAGTTAATAAACTCATCTGCTGTCCCGCCTGTACTACAGCGTAGTACAGGCGGTACAGTCCTCGCTTTATATGAAGCATTCCGCTCTGGCGGGGGTTCGAATCCCAGCAGATGAGTTTATTTCCAATTGTCAAAATGACCCAAACAAATATTCTAGAGTACTTCTTGACATTATAAAAATTGGGGCTTGCGGATCACCAATCATTTCTCCTTTGTCTGCCTTAGAGGACACATCACATGAAAACGAGGCAGCTTGTGTTCTCTATCCAGTCAGTCCATCTTCCATTCCACCAGAAGAACGAAGTGCTGGTCTTCTGTACCACCTCCTCTAGAAAGAAGTCAACTTCCAGAAGTAAACAGCAACTTAGAAGATGAACATTTGCAGTAAATGTGACAAATGGTATGTAGGTCAAACAGAAAAAGAAATAGAGGACAGGAAAAAACAGCATAAAAACATGATTAAAAAGGGCCAAGAATCTAATGCCCTTTTAAAACATGTTCGTTAATTTGACCATCCTATTGACTGGAAAAATGTTTCAAAAAATTATATTGTGTAAGATTATAACAGAAAGAAATATCATAGAGTTTGGAATTATCTAATACAATCATGACCAACTTATCAATAATAGTTTAGGATTATATAAATTAGATCCATATATTGTCAATAATATAAATAATACATATTTTAAAAGTTAATATGATAATAATGATCTGTTTGCACAACCTCGCCGAGGGACCCAACCTGAGCTTTCAGGCTTCGGAGAGGAGGGTAAATTACTTACTTGTCCTATTTATACTCTGTACCTCCACTTTTTTGTACTTACTTTTCTGTACCTCTTGATAATGTGAATATATCACGAGAGCGCTCGGACTTCGTCTGTTTTTCCTCTTCCTAGTGGACTCTGCATATATGCATATATATATATATATATATATATATATATATATATATATATATATATATATATATATATAAAGTATATATAAATATATATATATATATATATATATATATAATATATATATATATATATATATATGAGTGGAAAAGGTGGTAGAGAAGCGCGGGTTAGAGAGAGAACACTATATTCCGGACGTTTT
>NC_134780.1:1752327-1757327 GCF_046742065.1 Oratosquilla oratoria | reverse complement strand
TACTCTCATATATATACATATATATGTGTATATATATATACATATATATATATATATATGTATGTATATATGCATATATATATATACATATATGTATATATATATATATATATATATATATATATATATACCAATAGTTACGCCAGAAACCCCCGTATTAGGACACAAAAACAGCCCGCATCTCCTCTCTGCGCATATTTGGGAGCTGATTGGGACGAGGTATAAGGGAGATTTTCTACTCTACACAAATGGCTCAGTGCTTGATGAAGGCAGTATAGGAGCTGGTATCTTCTTAGAAAATTCCTAAGAGTTCATCTCTGTAAAGCTTCCTCCCACCACCATCTTCTCGGCCGAGCTGATTGCAATCCGGGAATCTATAAGTAGGATTCTAGCTTTCCCCCATTCACCAAGTCGCATCATCGCGCTCTCAGACTCTAGATCTAGCCTTATGGCACTAGAAAAAGGCCAATGAAGGGGTGCGTTAGTGTCATTGGCAATCAAAATGCAAGTGTGACCTTTCTTTGACGTAGAGATGATGGCTGCAAGGAAAGAAATACTATTAACATGGTAAGTTTCTGGCATACAAAGTACATCTATGTCTGAGGCTTGAAAAACTCGTAGATGTATCTTTGTATATTTACAGTGTCTTTGGGGTGATGAGCACTGGGTGAATGTATTTGAATGTAGATAACGCTTCTGATATTGGGGTGGATGTGATATTGAATTCCTCCATAAAGGGCAAGAATTTTTTCAGTCGATTAAATACCAACGGTATTTAATCTCTGTTTAGTCCCGAGTTTAGCTGATTTGGAAATGTAGGAGGAGGTAGTACGTCTGTTACGTTTGAAGTGCATATTCACAGCTGGTAATGTGGAAGAGGTAGAGTCAAGGGGAGGAAAATATGTTGTACTGGAGGTGGTGGAACAGTGTGTACTAGCGGCTGGTACATCCTCGCGTGATGAAGTGGAGTGAATTTGAACTGACGAATGGTTATAGTCTCCCTGTGCCTACTCGGCCACGTGAATGTGATTTACGTTATAAGGAGTTACTGATGGCAATGCAGGGTAAATGACTATATTATGTTACTTCAGTTTTAAACCTATGAGGATGTCAACAGGAAAATGAGCGTCAGCTACGTAGGCAGTAACTGGAATGGATGGGCACTGATCTTTGAAGCTAATGTCTAGGGAGAAATTACCAATGGTCGGGAATGATACGCCATCTACATTACAAAGATTGACGTCGGAGGATTCCAAAATAATGACACATTTTTCTTGCAGTGCAAATTTTATGGAAACTCTGAATTGACATTATGTTGACTGGGGATCCCGCGTCGAGAAAGATTGTCACTTTGATTTTACTAGAAGTTGCAGTGGATGTTAAGGAAGGGAAGGACGTGTCTAGGATATCCAGGGTATGTACAGGTACGGTTGATGAGGGAACTTTAATGTAAGGGGTGACTTGCCTCGATGTGCACTAAATTTTGATGTTCGATAGTCATACAGGTGTGTTACGTGAATGTTTTGTGGGAGAGTGATCCGGGGAGTTTGACCTGTGTATCCTCCGTGGTAATAGTATACGGCAACGATCACTAGTGTGGAAACGTGTTCCGTGATAATTACAGTGGCAATTTGGTTCTGAAAGTTCTCTGTGCTAACATGTATTTGAAAGGTGTACTGGCTTGTGACAGTATGTACAAACCAGTCGCATGCAGGATTTGAACCTACTGCTTTCGGCAACCCGTAAGATCACCTTGTGTAAAACAGGAATTGGGGTCGCAGATTAGTGATCTTTCCTATCCTCGGAAATCAGTTCGATTCCAGGTTACAAGGCTTTTATAATCTCTGTTGGTGTAGTGGGTTAAGGCTCTGTTAAGGTGATCTTACGGGTGGCCGAAAGCAGTGGGTTCGAATCCTGCATGCGACTGTCATAAAAATTATCGAATTGATGTCGCTGTTCCTAGCGAATTTCTCTCATATACATATACATATACATATACATATACATATACATATACATGTGCATATACATATATACATATACATATACATATACATATACATATACATGTGCATATAGATATACATACACATATACATACACATATACATATACATATACATATACATATACATATACATATATATTACATATATATATATATACACATATGCATATACATATACATATGCATATACATATACATGTACATATACATATACATATACATATACATATACATATACATATACATATACGTGTACGTGTACGTGTACGTGTACATATACATATACACATACACATACACATACACATACATATACATATACATATACATATACATATACATATACATATACATATACATATACATATACATATGCATATACATATACATATACATATATATATACATATACATATGCATATACATATACATATATACATGGAAATAGAAATGGAAACAGAAATAGAAATTGATATAGGGATAGAAATAGAAGTAGAAATAACAATGGAAAAGGAAATTGAAATAGAAATGGTGATGGAGATTGAGATAGAGATTGAGATGGAAATGGAAATAAAAATGGAAATGGAAATAAACACTGAAATGGAAATGAAAACATTAATAGATATCAAAATGGAAATAGGGGATGGAATGAAAAATAAATTGAAATCGAATTGGAAACAGACAAGAATACTATAAAAACAGACAAAACTTTTATTGACTTTTTCTAAGGAGATTACAATAACATAAATTCCGATGCTTTTGGGGAATCATTTCTAAATCTTAATGGCAAATGATCTCGAGCTCGTAATGTCTAAGCAGTATCTATTTCGTCTTTTGAAACTTCATCCTTTATCTATTTCATTTTTCCGCCTATTGCCTGTCTGCCGTATTCTACTTTTTCTTTTTGTCTTAATAGAACTTAATATCAGTATGAAATCTAAAGCTCCAAACATAAAAAAAAAAGTGGACGGATATTTGACTCGTATTACTTTTTTCAAACAATTCAAAACAGGAATGCAGTGACACTCGACCTTATGTATTTCATATCTTCTTCATTTAAGTGTTTCTTCACAATGGGCTTGTGAAGCCCCAGAGGGCTGTACAATCCTAAGGGTCCGCAGGATGGTGAATTGAACTCGCTACAGTTAATCTTGTCATGTTTATTTCTTTTTACATATATTTCATGATTACACAGTACGCCTCAGCAGAGATGTATTTATTTTTTATATTTCTATATTTTAGTTTCCCTTGTCTACCTGCGTCTATCAGAATATGGCGATGATTTGTGTAATATATCACACAAATAATTGACTAGAAAAAGTAAAGAAGTTATCTAATTGTCGGCAAGGTTGTTTCCGGGCTGACATGACATGATGTAGTAGCTACTCGGTGCTTGCTTTACCCAGAGATTAGTCCGAGAACTCAATCCATTCTGCTGACGACTGCTGCTCACTGAGCAGAGGGTGAAACTGGCTGTCCTTGTTGATTTTAAGTTTTCGGATAAAGTTGTTTAATTTGCTTATTTGGTCGTTTATCATTTGATCACACCATAATACTGACACATCATTTGCAGATTAAGAAAAAGTCAATTGATCATAAGCAAATTTTGATGTACGAAGCTGTATAGGAAGATTCCCAAATCACATGAAAAAGGGAAATCATATAAAAGTCCATGTTATTTGAAACTTAATTTCCCAGAGTTGGTGTATAAGGATTTCCTCAGAAGTTAAGTTTACGTTTTTCATTTCGTGAATATACACATATTTCTTCTATCTTATTTCTGTGTTATGTTTGCACAATGAAAATCATCTCCCATAGCTCCATTTCTTCACTCATTGTATCTTTTTCTTCCTCATAATTTTTTCAGTATCGGTTGGTACTTATCCCTTTCTTCTGGCTGTCAGAGATTTGTTGTATTTATATATGTTCCATTCCCTGTTGTAAGGATACGGATTAAATCTATCTAGATATAACAAATACCTTACCTGATGGTACTTTTGAATTCATTCTGGCTGTTATCGAGCTTTTTCATTCATCTCCTTGACATGTTATCAGGAGACCATTGACAGGTTTCTGCATATAACGATCTGCATAGTGGACAGTGAAGCTGCCCGTTATCAGGACCCGCTACCCCCTCACCTCCGTCACACGTACAAGTAGAAAGCTGACAACAAGCATTTGCTTTCCTTTCCTTACCACATGCTCCTTTGTAAGATGCTGTAATGACTATTATTTGTTTTGTTATCATGTGCCTGTTTATTACTATTTGCTTGATTCTCAGTTATTATTAGTTATATGTCAATTTATTATCATTTACTATTTACCTGTTTGTTTATTACTTAACTATACCTATGCATTTATATATGTATTTTATTCATTATTTACATTATCATATTTTCATTTGTTTATTTATCATTATTATGATTTTTTCGCATCCGACCTAGATATGGACCAAAAGGTCTCCTGTTGGCATGCTCCGCCTTTGTAATCCTTTGTAAATGGTGACATGGAAACAGACCCACATTTACATAACTCAGAGTTTTTTTTCCATGTTGATCTGTTGAACGTTCCGAGAATCATTGACTGCCACTAAGGTGTTGTGTGTTTTCCATTTAATGAAACTCGAGGCAACGATTGAATTGAAAATCCCATCGATAAAACCGGTTTTAGCATTCTCCATATTCACTTTCATTGCCTGTTTCTACAGTATAACATAATAAAAAAATTGTACAGTGATGCTGAAATAACATCGTTTGATTCATTTCCTTCTGAAGTGATGTCTCAAAGACGAATGAAATAACCTGGCAAACACAGAATAACAAAACAAAAACAAAAAAATCCCAGTACTGAAAGGGTTAATCATGAGAGACTATCTCCCCTTTCCTTGAAACAAACACACACACACACACACACACACACACACACACACACACACACACACACACACACACACACACACACACACACACACACACACACACACACACACACA
>NC_134780.1:1734827-1744827 GCF_046742065.1 Oratosquilla oratoria | reverse complement strand
ATTCTCAATGTCTCATTCTTCTCCGTCAAATCTCACGTCTCTGTTTTCTCCTCCTTTCCACTCTTCGTCTCCTACTACCTCTCATGATTATTCTCAATGTCTCATTCTTCTCCGTCAAATCTCACGTCTCTGTTTTCTCCTCCTTTCCACTCTTTGTCCCCTACTACCTCTCTTGATTATTCTCACAATCTCATTCTTCTCCGTCAAATCTCACGTCTCTGTTTTCTCCTCCTTTCCACTCTTCGTCCACTGCTGCCTCTTTTGATTATTCTCACAATCTCATTCTTCTCCGTCAAATCTCACGTCTCTGTTTTCTCCTCCTTTCCACTCTTCGTCCCCTACTACCTCTCTTGATTATTCTCACTATCTCATTCTTCTCCGTCCCGCTCCCACACTCCCCTCCTCCCTCCCTCTCTCCCTCCCTCCCTTTTCTACCCTCCCTCACCTTCCCATTTTCTCTTTCACTCGTCCTCTCCTTCCCCATTTTCTCTTCCACTTGTCCTCTCCCTCTCTCTCTACTCCCTCTTCCACTTCACTTTATTAATTTCTCTCCCCTTTCCTTTTCATGCTCTTCTTTTCTATTCAGCCTCAAGACTATCTTGAGCATCCTAACCCTCTCCATCTGCATCTCCTCCCTCATTTCCTTAACACACTTCTTTGCTCAGTCTACCGTTCTCACTTTTATTTTTATCTCAACTCCTCTTTATCATCCCTCTCCCTCTCTTTTCCTCTTTCCTTCTCATCCTTCCATTTAATCCCTGCCTTTATTCCATACTATTCTCATCCCTCTATCCCTCTCCCTCCTGTTCTCTCCGTTCCCTTCCTGTTTGCATCATTCTACTCCTTCCAATCATCTCTTACTTCTCCTTTGCCCTCCTCACCCTTTACAAATATTCCCCTCCCTTCTCTCCCTCCCCACCTCCTCACCAGCCATTTCCCCCTCGTTCTTCCTTCCCTTCCTTACCCAGGACCATTGTCCGCTTAATGAAGACTCCGGACATAAAAGACGAACATAATGAGCAAATAAAAAGATTACACTTGACCGCAACGCGCTCGCGCGCACTCACAGGCACACGCTTGTCTGTTCCTCTTAACTCGCCCTCACTCACATTCACTATTATAGGTCTTTACACTAAATATATGTAAACAGGAGTGCGTCCACTGTGTTTTATGCACGGGGTTACTAAAGAAGTATTTGGCTTGCGCAATCAGTTCTCAAATTTTCTGATGTGGTCTGTCATTTTATTCTTAATGTTATACGGAGCTGCCTAGTGTAGGCCTTATGGTCTTTTGCAGTCTCCTTCATTCTTATGTTTTTATGTTCTTATGTACTGATATAATACCTGTACCATGATCATCACAGCACCATAGAATAATAGAAATAGTGTTATTACTGTAATATCATGACATATCTTTGTTTACCAAATAGATAGGTAACCCAGTATCCAGTATAATCTAATATAAAGACCAACATTTCCAAAGGTTTCTCCCATAGGTGTTATTAGGGTTCAATAAGAGAAAACAGATATAATTGATATTGCTGGGTAAAAAATACAAAATCTTAAAGACCGGAAATCGGTATCAGAGGAACAGCACAGTACTGCTTGTGAATACTTGGGCCTTACACACGGTCATGTAGGCAAATACCGTACAGTATATGATATGCATCACAGGGTCGCAAACATATTAAGTACATGTAAGTTTCCAGAAAGGAAAACACTCGCACACCCAGCGGTTCGAGTTCGAATCCCCCCCAGAGCTGAGATAATTTTAGTATCGCTGCTCTGCGAGCCGTTACTCCAGCTCTCGTGGGCGGGGAGTTGTGTGCGTGTGTGTCAGGTCACAGCATTATCTATAGATCGGTCGTACATGAGCTCTGAGCTCTCCTCCGGGAGGTTAGTAGCTGTCGATCATGAGTCCAACACGTGATTCAAGACCATGGTGAACTACACAGACACACACACACATTCACATATGCACAAAATGAAAAAGTAAATAGAAAAAAATGTCAAAGGACTTGAGCATGAACAAAATGGTGGAAAAAGGTACGAGAGAAGGAAAAAATAAAACTTAGTGAGTTGATGGAAGATCAAAAGACGGGTAGACGAAGGGATGTAAAAATTTGATCAAAGTACCTCAGTGTATAGAAGTACTGATAAAAGAGATAGTAGATAGATATACGTTCTAATGTTATTGAGCGGAAAGAGGGTCATATTCCAGCAAAAATTAAAACATAAAAGAAAGACATAAAAAGTTAATTCAGATGGTAGCGTGAGAAAATCAATGAGAAGGGCAAAGTGAATGAAGAATATAAATTGAAATACACAAAAAAGTGGTACAAAAGAACGAAAGGACGAATTTAGTGAGAGTATATAATAGCAAAGGAGAGAGGAACGAATGAGTGTAGAGGAGTAGAAGATAAAGATATATAACACAAAGCAAACACTAATGAGAGTGATAAAAAAAAAAACGTTCATTGTCATACAGCGGAAAGAGGATCATATTCCAGAAATAACAAAAACAAAAACAAAAGAAAAACTTAAAAAAAAGGAAATTTTACAGACAGTGAGCGCAGCACACAAGAATAGATAGATGTATTTAGACCAGATAATCATGTACAAGGAAGGGTACGGCCAATGAAAAAGCAATACAAATTACAGTGGATGAGATAATTAGACGTACATGAAAATTAGCAAGTTAAGAAAAGCTCAGATAAGAAGGGACATAAGTGAGGAAAGAATTTTGAAAAAAAAAGAAGGAAAAAGCAGGAAAAAGAAGACTACGTTTTCCACAGAATGATAGATCAGAGAATGAGGAAAGGTATATTCAAAAGATCCAGACACGGTGGAAAAAGGGTTAACAAAATTCATAGTGACTGGAAAATGTTTCCTTTAATGTAGATATTTGATTAAAAGAAAAAAGCACCAGGCGTAATGTGCTTTTGGTAACGTTGATATTCAAGCAAGAGTAGATAAATACAACATCTGTCGAGGTGACAGAAGATATAGAATGGGAATTATTTCACTAACGGAAAAATATAAATATGGACGAAATGGTCATGGTAGAAGGCAAGACTAAGATGAATGTGAAAATTGTAACAGATGTCTATAAATCAAGAAACAAAGAAGTAATACATATCCTACCAAAGACTAAAATATAGAACATAGAATAAGGCAAACTACTATAATTTAATGATAGGTACAGTCGATTAATTGAAAATCATTTTGGAAATAGCAAAAATGTATTACGGAATGAAAAGAGGGTTGTATGGTTAATATATGAAATATTTGGGAATATACTGTTGAATAATACAATGTTTGATAATGACCCACTTGGTGAACGAACCAATAATTTATAAAAGTGAAATTACAACTGCAAGGCCGAACTTGATCTTAACAAAAGACCAAAGGAGAAATTGAAACGCTAAAACACTAATGTCCGATTGGCAAGTGCTATGATACAATCCTTGAATTTACTTGGGAGCAGGGAAAATAGAAAATAAGAAAAGAAAATTACATATAAGGAAAATATATTTTTGCGCTTTTTTGTACTTTGACGAGGAGGACTGCATAGGCTACTTAGTAAAAAAAAAAAAAAAAAAAAAAAAATATATATATATATATATATATATATGTATATATATATATATATACATGTATATATATGCATATATATATATATATATATATAAATATATATATATATATGGAAGTCATTCTGAAATCCACGAATCAAGGGTGGAAAAATGTCACAGAAATAAGTGGAAAAAATCTCAAGAACAGGACAGGTAAGAAAGATGCAAGATTGCAAAACAGAAGTGAAATAAGGTATGAGAAAGGTGAAGAAAGAGAAAAACAAAGAATATGAGAGAACCAAAGACTTCACAAGAATAAGAAGAAAGAATGAAAAAAAAAGACAAGTATGAAAGAGAATCTTATTTGTTCTACAGATTTATGCATGGCACATTGAAACAAAGGAAAAGAATATTTAGTTTATGAATTTAAGAGTATGATATATAAGGAACCCAAAAATCATGCTGAAACAAAGGATTTTTTTTTGTCTTAATCAGAGAGTAATTGATGAGCTACATGAAAGAAGAGGTTGGATTCACTATATATATCTTGATGTGGAAAAAAACTCCTGACGCAATATCGTACCAAATCATAAATATGAAATTCGGACTAAAGATGGAATAGGTGAGAGTCTTTCAAAAACCGGGTCCACACTTGTTGCATTTCCACGTATCGTATGATCTTTGCGTACCACCTAGTGATACGATACGGTGAAACAGGGTATTGTACCCACTTGTTGCGTATCCGTATACAGCAGGTGGATACGCAACAAGTGGGTACAATACCCTGTTGCACCGTATTGTATCACTAGGTGGTACGCAAAGATGATACGATACGTGGAAATGCAACAAGTGTGGACCCGGCTAAAGAAAGGCGCATGGAAAAAGTAGTAGGAATGAAATGTTGGATTAAAGTAAAGTGATCGGGTACCAAAGGGCACCAGTGATGCTCTTGATGTATATCAATATGATGAATGATTCAAGTACATACATACATACATATACCGAAGGGTTTTTTCCCTTACACGGGGGGTAACCAAAAAGAAAAAGGCATAGAAACCACTCCCACCCATTCCATTTCCTATATATTCTACTCTCCTCCACCCTCCTCCCTCCCTCTTATCTTGGCATCTCCTGGATGACGGGTCATCCCTGCATCCTGTCCACTGCCCTAGGACAGAAGCAGTGTCGCAAGACACAGCACATCCACAGCGAGGCCGCTCCCAAAAGTAGCTCCCAAAAATAATTTGGTGATGGTGACAAACCCATAAAACCTAGATAAGATTAATTAATTCAGCTAGTAGCCTAAAAGGACATCCAATGCAATGAAATGCGAATTCTTGGAAATAGGTGAAAGCAAAAATAGGCCGACTTAGAGGAATGAATTGGAAAATAAGTAGTCTTATAAACAAAGGAGAAATAGGATTTGAGAATATTAGTTAAAGATAACCTCCCACTGGAAAATCAAATAAAGAAAACAATGGGCACTTCATTATATTGATGAGAATATGATGATACAATAATGAAAATCTGATGCTTCACAGACGGTGATATTGTGGTCACTACCTAAGGAAGATACATATAAGAAGAAAAAAAACAAGAGTGGAAACTAGAATGATCCCCAGTGTAGCTGACAAAACACGCAAAGAAAAAAAAAATGGGATTATCTACATTGGAGGAGAAAAGAAAGATGATAAATCAGTTATCTTTAGGACGGATAAAAGAATGATAAAAAATGAGAGAGGATCAAAGAGGATGAAAGAACATTACGAAAACAGTAGGAGATTCAAAAAGATAGATTACTGGCAAGAAGTTAACAAGCATAGCTTTCCACACGGCAGCAAGAACTTATGATACACATTAGAAGAAGATATGGACGACAAAGCAAATGAATTTAAGACATCTGGTAAATGATCCCATCACCATAGCACCTTGTATAAACACAGGCGCTTCAATAAGTGAAATCTTCAAGAAATCAAAGCTTTCCTGATGAACATCACGCCACTGGAAATAAGTTTCCTTCTTGAGGAGACGTGTTAGATGGTAATCAATTGAAGCAAAATTCCTAATAATGCATGATAGTACTCTACCAGCCCAAGGAAGTAACGTACATGCTCAACTGACTTCTGCACCAGTATCTACAGTGACTGAAATAGGTGTATTCTCTGTAAGAATTTGGAAAGTGGGTAACTGAAAAGACTCAGCAGCCACCAAGGGGGTGATCTGTGACCTTTACAATACTGGTCAATCCTTTGGGTCTTAAACGGGCGCCTGTGAAAATGGGATGGAGATTGTCTAGGCTCATGAGAAGTCTCAGCTCTAAGTTTCGAAACCTTGAAAAAAACTTATCAATCGAGTTTATAATGAGCATGGATATGACAGTAGCTAAGCTTGTCTTGCGGCTCTAATCTTGAGAGGTCATGAGTCACATTAAAAGAAACATCCGATAAATTCCTACGAACGGGGGTCTGCCTTGACTTACGTACATGACGCCTACGGTGAAAACAAAAATCACTCGAATGCCTTGACTAGTTACAATAGGTACATGTGAATACAGGAGGGGTAAATGTAGAGGAAAGGGGGCAGTGAGTAGGCACTGAAGACCGAGGGGGTGGAGGAGGAAAACTAGGAACTTTGGCATGTTCCCGAGCATGACTAATACACAAGGAATCAAAAGGCACTTCCCTAAGTTTACATGAAAGCCTTGTTGCCTTATAGCTGAGAGAAGAGGGAGCTCTCTTCTCAAAATATACTAAGAAAATGATGTATAAAAGAAATTCCAAACTAAGGCGAAGCCTATCTAAGTAATAGTGCCATGATCAAGCTGCTCTGAATGGGAGAATCTGAGGCTTCAACTATAATTTTGCTGGCCTGGGCCTGAGCACGCCTATAGTCAAGAGCGCCCAATCTGCATACCTTTCCAAATTCCATCACTAACTCCCTTAATCCCTCCTGTGGCCCTACTACAAGCGCAGTGTCGTCAGGAAACAACAACTGGCTCACATCCTACTTTTCTCAATTTTTTGAAACAATTTCCAGTCCCCTGTCCATTAACCTCGCCCCTACCTCCCGCACCATACCATCCATATACACATTGAACAGCCATGGCGACATAACACAACCATTACGCAGTCCCACCTTTACTTCAAACCACTCGCTCTCTCAACTTCCCATTCCAACACAGGGTCTATTACTCACGAAAAACTCTTGACTGCCCTTAACAGATTTCCCCCAATCCCATATATCTACAAAACCTCCCATAGTGCCTTCCTGTATACCTTGTCATAAGCCTTTTCCAAATCCATAAAGCTCCAAAAAACGTCCTTACCCTTTCCCAAAGTTTTCTCACGTGTGTGCCTTACCACAAAATTTTGATCAACGAAACCCTTACCTTTCCTAAACCCACACTGTTCCTCACCAATTACTCCCTCTATTTCTCTCCTAATTCTCTCAATCAAAACCCTCCCATAAGCCTACAATCGACAATTTGATCCCTCGGAAACTACTACACGCACCTTTGTTCCCTTTTCCCTTGTAAAGCGGAACTATACAAGTACTCCTCCAGTCCTCTGCCACTCTACCTTCCCTTAGACACACTTTAAAAAAGCTCACAAGCCAGACCACTATTAATGTTCCTCACATCTTCAGACACTCCACATAAGCCTTACTTGTTCTTATCGTTTTCAGAGCAACTCGCACCTCATCTTTTCTTATTTCTCCTCCATTTCCCTTTCCCATCATCGTCGTTTCCTTAAAGCCTTCCGGTGCTGCCACCAATCTCTCCCTGCTCTCCTCCACATTCAACAGCTCTCTAAAATATTTCGCCCATCTTCTCCTTAGCGCTTCCTCTTCCGTCAAGATCTGTCCATTCGCGCCTTTTACCGTTTCTTCTCTATTTGACTTATCTTCCCTTCCTCTTTTGATTTTCTTCCAAAACATCTTTTCATTGCTTTAATATTTTTTCTGCAATATTTCTCCCTCATTTTTCATCTGCTCTCTCTCTCTTTTTTTTTTTTTTTGCCTCCTCTATTTTACTTATTTTACCTCGATTAAAATATCTATATTTTGTTCTGCCTCATGCTCAGTGCTGATACTAGAACTCTGTGGTGAAGAAGTTGAAACTTCAAGTAACATAAGTCCTTCCATTGATATTCACTGTTCGTATGCTTGTCGTGGCTACTATCAACCTATTTTATTCAGCCGAGGGAAACTCCCTTTGCAACAGAAATATCATACCTACCTCGACCCCCGTATAAATTACTGACACAATGAGTTTTATGCTGTCAACTGAATTGTAGTAACTCCCTAACTGACGAGGGATACTCAACTTTCTTGCATGATTGGAAACAGATATCAACTTAAAAATTAATGCTGATTACTTTTAACACATACTATTAGTCTTTTCTGCTACTCAGTAAATTTCTACCTAACTGACGAGAGACACTCAACTTCCTTGCATGATTGGAAACAGATATCAACTTAAAAATGAATGCTGATTACTTTTAACATAAAATATTAGTCTTTTCTGCTACTCAGTAAATTTCTACCTAATTTGATGATCAATTTTCGGGGCGATATTTTCCCCATGGAAGACATACTGGTTATCAGAGACGAAATATGAATGCTCATCTTGATCATACCTTTCTCTGCTATTCGACCTAGGAGTATATACCTATTCTGGCTCTCACTAGGCGAATATATTAACCTATGCAGCAAAAACGTAGTTTCGTGAAACGTTTCTATGTTCACATGTCGTCTTCTCATTTTTTCTCTTCATTCTTTACCCTGTCCTTCCCTCCCCTACCATTCCTCCATTCCATTTATTATCTTCTTTCATTTCTGTTTTCGCTTCCTATTTTCCATATTCTTCTTCTCCCTTTCTACCATTTTTTTTCGTTCCAATTTGGTCCATTTGATTTTCTAATTTTGTATTTTTCTCTTTTCCATTTTCCAATGTTTTATGTTTTCTATCATTACCACTTCCTGTTTTCCTTTTGCTTTGGTGTTTTTTTCTTTTTCTAATCAATTCTTCTCATTCATTTTTCTTTTCTACTTCTCCGACTGCCCCTCCTTCCACTTGATAAACTTCCATTATGTTTCCCTCCTATTTGCAAATGCTTTTTCTTGTTATTCACTCTTTCTACTAAATAATTCATCTTTGCCAAGTTTCCTTTTTTAATACGTTTTATTTATCCTCCCTTTTCCTTCCCTGTAGTTGCATCTCTCTTTCTCTTCCAGCTCATTTCAAATGCTTTTTCTTGTTATTCACTCTCTACTACATAATTCATCTTTGCCAAGTTTACTTTTCTAATATGTTTTATTTCCCCTCCCTTTTCCTTCCCTGTAGTTGCAGCTCTCTTTCTCTTCCAGCTCATTTCGAATGCTTTTTCTTGTTATTCACTCTTTCTACTACATAATTCATCTTTGCTAAGTTTCTTTTTCTACTACGTTTTATTTCCCCTTCCTTTTCCTTCCCTGTAGTTGCATCTCTTTCTCTTCCAGTTTATTTCATTTTCTATCATTTTTATCCTGGTTCATTTTCCTCTTCTTTTATCACTTCTCCCTATTGGCTTTCTCCCTTCCATTCCCTTCCCTTCTTCTTCCCTTCCTTCTTCTTCTCCTTTTATGCATGGGGGGACGGAGAGGGGGGGTCGCCGATTTAATGAAGCGGCCTTGCTGTGGATGTGCTGTGTCTTGCGACACTGCTTCTGACCCGGGGCAGTGGACAGGGTGCAGGGATGACCCGTCATCCAGGAGGTGCTAAGATAAGAGGGAGGGTGGAGGGGTGTGGAGTGTATTCAGGGTGGGAATGATTTTATGCCTTTTCCTTTTTGGCTACCTCCCTTGTAAGGGGAAAAAAGCTTTGGTATAGGTATGTATGTATGTACTATGATTTCTTCCCTTTCTTTCCTTCCACTCTTCTCATCCTCAGCTTCCACCTCCTCCACTTCCCTCTTCCATTTTTTCCTCGTTTTTCTTTCTCATCCTTTATCTTTTATCTATGTTATCTCCACCTGTCCTCTTCTTTTTTTTCCTCTGTATTCCGTTTCTCCTTCCTTTGCCCTTATTTTCTTTTCTCCTATGTTTTCTTCTTTTCCCTATGGTGCTCACTCCAGTACTTCTCCTTTTCTATCCTTCTCTTCTCCATCCCTTACCTTCCCTCGGTTCTTCTCCCCCACAAATCCCGTCACTTTCCTTTTCTTTCCTCTCTTTCCTCCCCTTATCTTTCCTCCTCTCCCCTTCCCTTCCCTTCCTTTCCTCACTTTCCCTCCTCTGTCCTGTCCTCTTATTCTGAAGAAAAAACAACAACAACAACAAAAACATTATGCCTATACTTTGCTGGACCTATTTTTACGGTCTACACTACACATTTTGCTATATCTACTTGTCTTCTATGTTGAATTAGGCACAGCTTAAACCTCATTAGTA
>NC_134780.1:1724827-1729827 GCF_046742065.1 Oratosquilla oratoria | reverse complement strand
CTATTCATGAAATACACCCATATAAAGGATCAATTTAGAATGGCCTAGATGTTGGCATTTACAAAGGGTTACAATGGAAGAGTATGCCAACAGGGGACCTTTTGCTCTATAAGTAGTTCGAATGCGAAAAAAAATTGCATATGTACAATTGAATAAATAAGTAAATAAATAGATAAATAAAACATGAACGGATAATGAATATTGATAAAGGAATAAATGATAACAAATGAATAGTCAGAATTAGATAAAATAAATGGCAGGCATTACTGCAATTTCGAGCTGTACTACACTGGACTACCTCTGCAGGAAGTTTATTCCATTCCTTTACTACATGGTTGGCGAAGTTGTTTATATCCCCTACAAAATTAAATCTACTTCCTGACAGTTTGAGCCCATTATTTCTTGCCTGATTGGCATTCAGTGTGAAAATTTTGTCACTTTTGATGTCAATTCCCTTTAGAATTTTAAAAACCTGCATCAAATCACCCCTGAGTCTAGGCTTTGTTATATGGTTTATCTTTATGCATACGATATGTACCAAATATAATCCTTACATATCATCCCTGACCTTTCATTTATTCTTTTCCTATTAAGGTTTAAATTTCCCTGTGTTGCTCCTTTATTTTCTGCCAATTATCCTTTTCTTTTAATCTTCTTGGAGTAATCTTCTCTCTGATACAATTCTTGTTAAATTGAATAGCCGCTGACGTTCTGACGATTTGTGTGGCTGATCGCTCAAAATTGCGGAAGACCTTTTTTTCCTCATTGTTCAATGTGGAACAGAAGTTTCCGATATTCATCTGGGAACCAGTATCTACAGATTTCGAGGTCTTTTATCTCTTCTTCAGCTGGGTGGTAATAGTGAATATTTTAACCATCTTTTAATCGTTCTATTTACACGCGGTTGTTACCCTTTTCTCGCAATCAAAATTTCTATTTTCGTTTTTTCCTCTTTTTTTCTCTATTTGTACTATTACCCTACTACTTTGTTGGCCCAGACCACAATTACTTCGCTTATTACCCGCCCTGCCGATTATTCCGACGTCGATTAAATTTGCCGACACGTCATCTCGTCCTTTTATTACCGGACGCATTACTCGTTGTCGGAGGCTCATTCTCGTACACATTCCGGGCAACCATTACCCGGAGCTCAATAGTTCTCCCATTACGTCAAAGTACACCCGGAGAACCATCTCTCTCTCCGCACAAACCTTGTGGACAATCACATCTTCAGAGGTTTTCCATTCCTCCTCTGCATCTCCAAAGTTGACCTAATTTTTTGTGCTGATACAGTGTTGAGGGCTGCGATCCCATTTCACATGTGTGAAGATTTCAGTTTGACCCTCAGCGAGTAATAGTTATCCCGGCAATATGCACACAGAGGATAAAGGTGATGCGTGCAGTTACTTATTGACTCTTCATCTTTCTATATCTTGCGGTAAAGAGGGTATTTCCTTTTATCTAGTAAACCCGATCTTGTATTTCTTACGAGATGAAATATTACTCAGCGAGAAGAATACTTCATCTTATACAACCGATGCATATCTTCAGGTAAGAAAGATACCTGGTGACAGTCAAATCTGAATGCAAAAGACGAATGTTGGAGCAAAGTAGGTAATCCAGATAAGTTTACATTCTTCTTATCTGGTATTTCTCTAAGATAAATCGTCTTGTAAGAAATGGAATAAAACAGATATGATGAATATGAGAGAAGAAGGTTGATATCAACAAAGAATTGATGATAGAACGCGTCATTCATCCCAACCACATCTGTACGACAACAACTTGCCTCAATTGTCAAAATAGTTAGAAACAGAGGTGATTCATTCGACTGAAGCTAAGCATCACCTGTCCTAGAATCTTACAGCACCATCCTAAGAGGACAGAATTGTTCTGTAATTCGTGTTCCATCGTTCTCTGATACGAGTTTAAAATACAACGTTCCCGTAACAGGTGCTGAACTGGAGTGATATATTGATCAGAACTAGACACACTCATACCCTGGAACTCGGCAGGCCAGATGCGTCCGTGTGCAGCAAGTAAGTATATTTAAATGTGTTTTCATCATTGTAACCATCGTTGTCGTCATCGTCATAACTATCGTCGTCACAGCGGCTGTCGATCCCGCCACTGATACCGGAGTAGTCTACGTTGAACGCTGAATCGTCGTGTGCATTGACGTAAATCTACGAGTACATTACTCTCCACTTCTTCGTCTACGTTTACGTCCAAGTCGTCCACGTCCACTCATACGTCTTCTTATACGTCTACGTCTACACCTACGTCTACTACATCTACGTGTATGTCAACCTTTAACCCTGAGCCTACGCCTACGTCTACGTCTACGTCTACGCCTAGGCTACGTCTACGTCTACGTCTACGCCTACGTCTACGTCTACGCCTAGGCTACGTCTACGCCTAGGCTACGTCTACGCCTAGGCTACGTCTACGTCTACGCCTAGGCTACATCTACGTCTACGTCTACGTCTACGCCTAGGCTACGTCTACGTCTACGTCTACGTCTACGCCTAGGCTACGTCTACGTCTACGTCTAGGCTACGTCTACGTCTACGTCTACGTCTACATCTATGTCAACGTCAATGTCAACGTCAACTTCAACGTCAAAATCTACTCCAAAATCTGTCAACATCTACGTTAGCATCCGATCTGTTCAACATAAAAAAAAAATCAAGTTCAAAAGTTATAACGGGATTAAACGTAGGTGAGACCGGTTCACACCTACTAAACATTTCTGAAATCTTAAGATATTCCTAAGCCCCAAATACATCACTCCGAGCACACTTATAAAGGGGCACTTACGAAACTAATTTACCTTCCTCACTGCTATGAGATCAAGGGGAGAAGGTACCAACCTCGGTACAGGTACATTAGAATATGCCTTGTTGGATAGCTCCGGGCAAGTGCCCGAAGGGAATCTCACAGTTCATTGGTTAAGACAAGACTCGTTCCTCCTACGTGCCGAGGGCACATACTCGTAGCTCATTCGATAATACAAGAGGGCGAGCATACACCATTACACGGCTCCTTTCCAATTGGATCTTATCCTAGGCCTGCTTATGCGGAAAATACAAAAGATAACACTCCCACGTCACCACCTAGGACGCAACTAGAATCACGTAACAGACAAATGCGCAATGGACACTTGAACACAAATATAATATTCTTATAAATGAACGTACGTAACATGACATTTCCTAACAATTAATAAAAGAATACATATGTGGGATGTATACATCATAAAGATGTAACAGTGTGCGTATTTGAGTGTGTGTGTGTGTGTGTGTGTGTGTGTGTGTGTGTGTGTGTGTGTGTGTGTGTGTGTGTGTGTGTGTGTGTGTGTGTGTTTACGTAGTTGTATTTTACGGGAAGGGGAGCTACGCTCGCGAGGTCCCGCCTTTGTATTTCGTAGTGTCTAGTTTGCTTTTAAACTCATGAATGGTTTTTGCGTACACTATTTTTTTCGTCCAGTTTATTCCAAGTGTCCGCCATTCAATGTGGAAACCTGAAATACTCGAAAGAGAGGACTTGTTAAACTGGGACAAGAGAAACAGAAAAGGACATAAAAAGAAAAGAAAAAACGTAGTTATAGAAGAAATCTGAAGAAAAACAGTTTTCCACATAGTAGTACTATTATTAGAATCAATATTTTATCATTATCATCATGAGTACTATTACTATCTTTATTGTTATTATTATTGCAATTATAAACATAATTATTATTATCATGATCATTACTACCATTATTATTCCTATTATTTTACTTATGATAATAGTAATAATGATAATTTTTACCACATTGTTCAGCAGTCTCATCAAGTCGTATACGAGACTCCGGATCTGTCAGCGCAACAATAAACAAAAGTAATTCCCTCAATCACAACGACGAAAACGAGGTCGTCAGGAAAGAGAACCTTGCTTCCCTCTATGCTCGTCCTCCATTTGGCAACCACAACTACCGAGGTCAATACATGACTTCTGTGGTAATGATGGATGTTAGTGTTCAAATTGTAAGTCTTTTGTATTCAGAGTAAACAAAGTCAACTTGTAAAAAAAGTTCTCATTACTTATGAAGATTAAGCTAAACCTTAAGAAAATTTGTATCTATTTCTTTCAAGAATCAAATAGGACAAATAAATTAATGCTGGTTACAAATAAAGGTAGACATATTATATACACGGTTTTGTTTACAATTAAGCAATTTCTGGCCCGCGCGCGGACACACACACATTCAAACACAGTATCGCTGCGCTGCGAGTCGCTGCTCTAATTCTCGTGAGCGGGGAGTTGGGTGTGTGTGCGTGTAAGGTCAAAGCATTACCCATAGATCGGTCATATATGAGCTCTGAGCTCTCTTCCGGCAGGGAAATAGCTGTCGATCATAAGTCCAACACGTGATCCAGGACCATGGTGAATCACACATACGCGCACACAAACACAAGCACACACGAGCCCAGATTATCACTATTCACAATCATTCTCCACTCCAACTTATCTCCTGCCCTCTCCTTTCCCTGATTAACAGACATTCCTTTACCATGCATCCCATCTATCCATCTATCCATCTTCCTGTCGAGTTCACTCCAAGCACCTCTGCTCAAATCATTCCATCATTTTTTCTAATCAATCCTATGTTTATGTTTTCATCCCAGCAACGCTCTCTGTCTCAGTTAATTTTTCAATCTATTCATCTTTTTGATCATCACCATACCTCTCGATGATTTCTTCTCAAATATTTTTAAATTTCGTATATTTGCACCTTTATACACAACTCCTCTGCCAAATTCAATGCTGAAGTCACAATCACCCCTTCAAAGAGTTTTCTCTTTGTCTCTTTATCTAGATATCTGCTCCTTTATACACAACTCCTCTGCCAAATTCAATGCTGAAGTCACAATCACCCCTGCATAGAGTTTTCTCTTTGTCTCTTTATCTAGATATCTGCTCCTTTATACACAACTCCTCTGCACGTTCAATGCTGA
>NC_134780.1:1707327-1709827 GCF_046742065.1 Oratosquilla oratoria | reverse complement strand
AATGTTTTATAATATTTTCATGAATTTTCCTTGATTGTTAATAATCAATATATATATATATATATATATATATATATATATATAAAAATATATATATATATATAAAAATATATGTATATATGTATATATATACATATACATATATATATTTGATTCCACCTTTCACATTCCCTCTTTTATCTTAATTTTCTATTTCCCTTAAACGATTTCCTTTTCATCTTTCTTGTCTCCATTTTCATACCTAATACCATTCATAATCTTATCTCTTCTGTATTGGCATTTTCCAGTTCCTTTTGTTCTTGTCATCTTCTTTTCCTTCTTTTCGTCTCGCTGGAAATACGCATCCTCCACAGTATCGCCTCCCTTCATCTCCCATAATACGTCAATACTCGAGGACACTTAATTTGTCCGATACCTTTAACTGAACAATAAACATATTTCATATAATTTCCTAGCTGTTCACCCTCTTTCTGTCAACACCGTTGCTCTCCAACTCAACACAAAACTAGACAAACAAGAAAACGCGCCGAAGGATGACCATGGCTTACCGAGAAGAGCAATTCTTGGGACGAAACAAATAAATGAATTAGACGTCCAGGATCTCACCCTCCGTTGTTAATACCAATCAATTAATGTGTACGGGGCGGCGATATGTGTGTGCGTAGCTGCTCTGGCTGCATTCTCTGTTGGTACAAGCGCGGGAGTTAACTCGAGGGAAAGTACGATCATGTGTTTGTTTATATGTATGCGTTATTCCTGATGTGTCTGTGCGTGCATGCGGGTATGTGTGTGTATGTGTGTTTGTGTGCGTTTGTGTATGTAAATGTAGGAGTATTTGTTTGTTTTTGTCTGTCTTTCTGTGTGTATGTGTGTGTGTGTGTGTGTGTGTGTGTGTGTGTGTGTGTGTGTGTGTGTGTGTGTGTGTGTGTGTGTGTGTGTGTGTGTGTGTGTGTGTGTGTGTGTGTGTGTGTGTGTGTGTGTGTGTGTTTGTGTGTTTGTGTGGTGTGTGTGTGTGTGTGTGTGTGTGTGTGTGTGTGTGTGTGTGTGTGTGTTTGTTTGAGTGAGTGTGTATGCGTGTGTGTATATGTGTGTGTGTATATGTTACTGTATGTGTGTGTGTGTATGCGTTTGTACATGTGTGTATGTCTTTATGTGTGTGTATGTGTTTATATGTACGTGCATGCTCGTGGTGTGAGTGTGTGTGATATATGTGTATGTTCTGTATCCTTGTGTGGTAATGGTCAAAGCGCATTCATTTGCCGCGGAAGGGTCACCTTTATTGAATTATCAACTATCGCGTTAGGGCTAAGGCTGTGGTGTGGGAGGATGAGAATGTGGTCAAGTGATGCTAATACAGGATTCTGACCAAAAAGTAAAGGTAGATAAGGGGATGAGAAGAGTTAATAATAAAAAGGATTAGTGGGAAGATGTTAAGGTAAGTTGAAGTAACAAAAAAGGGGGAGGAGGAGGAGGAGGAAGGAATGGAGGGGAGGAAGAAAGAAAGAGGGAGTTGGAGTGGAGGAAGGGAGGAAAATGATTTTAGAAGTAGAAGAAAGTTGAGGTACTGGAGTGCGAGAAAGGGAGGAGAAGGAGAAGGAAGAAGAGATGGAGAATGAACAGGAAAAAGATATAAACAAGGAGGAAATGGATAATAAGGAGGGAATGAGGAAGAGAGGAGGAAGATGAGGTGGAAAGAAAATATTTGTAGGAGGTGGAGGGGGAAATGAAATAGGGGAATCAAAAGAGGAGGAGGAGAAAGGTAAAGAAGAGAATGAGGAGGTAGGGAAGACTGGGGAGGAGGAGGAAGAGGAAGAGGAGGGGTAAAGAAGAGGAGGAGGAGAAGGAGGAGGGGGTGAAGAAGAGGTTGAGGAGGGAGGGGAGAGGATGAGGGAGAGAAGGAGAGGAGTAGAAAGGGACTAATTGGACAGAGGGGTTGGCGACATAAACGAGGATAGGGAGTAGAGTGGAAGACTAAGATTGAGATAGACAAAGGGGAGGAAATGAAAAGAGCAGTAATGAGAGAAAGCTGCTGGAAGAGTTGACATAAGGTTGACATAAAGAGAGCCATTGCTCACCTTAAAAACTCAAACTCAAAATAGCGTGCGGAAACTAAGACCATTGGTATCATCTTATCTATACTGGATGATATCTTTGTAGCACATCTTCAATTTCCACAATGTTTTAGTTTATATCTTGCGTCATTTTTTGTATTCTGGCTCTCCCTAGACAACTAATTCCCATTATATTCCTTCAGTAATGAAGGAATCAAGGTTATTGTCCACGACCTTACCGCCTTAAACAGTAAGTTGTTAAACTTTTCCCCCTAAGTCAACTGCGCTCGTTTAATACAAGCAACACCAAAGCAAACGTGGCAAAGTAGTTTCAGATCGATCAATCAGTGACGATTGGACACCATATACCGAAAGGCTTACTCGCTATCTCGGAGATATATGTTTTCTATATCCCCGACATGGATGGAACTGAAGCCATGTCGGAGGAA
>NC_134780.1:1699827-1702327 GCF_046742065.1 Oratosquilla oratoria | reverse complement strand
AGTGCCCCTACTCATCCTTACTCTAACACATTATCTAACCTTTAACCCAGCATATCACTAACTCATTATTTACCTTAACACAGTATCTAGTTTCTGCTCATGCAATCGTGGTCTTCACCCTGTATACACACAAATACACTACCTAACCTTAACTCATACTAACACACAACCCAATATTTTGTTTTTGTTTCGGCAGATTACATAACACCTTTTTACACACAAAATCAATCTTTTACTCTCCCCAACATACTATTCCGCTCTACTCACCTCAGTTCTTTATTTTTCCTTTGTTAATCATCTTAACACACTATCCCTTCCGTACCTATCTAAAACACCATCTTGGTCTTATTCACCCCTTCACACTAATTACCTCTTACTCATATATTCCACCCGAAAGTTATTTACTATAGTGCACTATCCACGCCTTACTAAACACAACAATCCATCTCTTATCCGAATACGTTATCCATTTACATCAGCACCTTATTCATCCCTTGCTCATTTCAGAACACAAATCATATTCGACTCAACCTATCAGACTATTTCCCCCTTACTCGATGGTAAACTATCACCATCTTCTGATTCAGCATTTACCTCTTTAACAGCACTGCTCACCTTAACTAACTTTACTTTCGAACTTCTTCTTTTACAGCAGTTTTCCTTCCTCATTTCCACATTTAAGGGGCATTTAGACGGTCAAACGGTTTGACAAACCCGGTTTGTCAAACAAGTGTTTGAAGTGATGTTTGACCGTGTGAATAGGGTATTTGATTGTCAAACACGTTCGACAAACGTGTTTGACGACCAAATACCCCATTCACATGGTCAAACATCACTTAAAACACTTGTCTGACAAACCGGGTTTATCAAACTGTTCGACCGTGTAAATGGCCCTTAACTTTCCTTTCAAACTCCTTCTCTCACAGCAGTTTTTCTTCCTCATTTCCACACTTACACATCTCTCCAACAAGGTCCCACTTGTCGTTTACGAAAACACCAATTCCAAACACTGTCATAGCTCAGTGCAAGTTTACATGCAAATGAATGATTGGTATTTGTGTTCGATTGATATGATACATGAAAATAATCGAATAGCTGTGAGATTTTTGCATAGGGGTGAAAAGGCGAAAATGTATTTAGACAATCTGATGCCCTTGTGAAACACGTAATAATTAGCTAGTGGGAACCCAGACACCAATAACTGATAATAGTAGATATTAATTCAAAAGTATTTATAAGGGATTGTCATTCTCACCACAAACTGGGTTTTGAAAGAATAAAGACGCATGAAAATAAAATACGAATGGTAATGTAGGTAAGAGTAATAATATTTATGATGAAATAATGGCAAAAAACAGTAGTACCAACGAACAAAACAGTAACAATAATAATAAAAAAATGATAACAATAACAAAAACAGTAGTATCAACTAACACAACAGTAATAACAATAAAAAAAATTCACATTAAACTCGAAGAAACCTTCTTCCACTTCACTACACGCTTACCTATCTCTTCACTTACTAGTGTGGCTACCCCTTCTCTCCCTCTTTATCGCTTCACTTCTGAGATCCTCCCAAATACACTCTCAAACCCAAACTTGCCCCTCGTTTTCAACTCAGTTTCACTCAATGCCAACACATTCATCTTTCTTCTCACAAACATACTGTTTCTCTTTTCCCTTTTACTCTCATCTGTACCACATCCACACACATTAAAAGACCCAAACTTTAGGGTACTGGTTGAAAAACCCTTCCTAGATCCTCTTTTGCCTTTACTTTTTTCTCTACCACAGACAAAATGACGTGTGGCTTTGGTCTGTAGTGGCGTCCCATATAGACCCTGAATTATCAACTGCATGCTACTTAGCAACTTTTAATCCCACAATAACATGCAGCCAATACCCCAGACGGGGTATTGGCTGCTAGATGACTATCCTCAAGAAAAAGAAGATTTCAAAGCTCCGAGCGGATACATTTCATTCTGACTGTAGGATATGGCAGTTGCAAAATACAGCCCTCGGAGTGAACAGACATAAATCACCATGATCTTCTTGCCTACGAAATGACATCTTTCCTTTCATTCTGACTACCACTAGGCTATTTGATTCGTCTCTGTGTCATTTGCTCGCAGGAGAAGGGTTTTTAGCCGATCTCGATTAATTTCTTTCCTACCCCGTGACTCTTTAATTTCGTTCTTGCTACCAACAGAACGTTCTACTTTTTTCGTGGCGTTTATTGTTATTAAAGAAGTTCTAATCCATCACAATTAACCCTTTCTTTTTTTATTTAGATCACCAGAGACTATTTCATGCATCTCTGTTGTGATATGATGATGATGATATGGTTTAACGTCACACACTCCCCTCCTATCGGGAGGCTAGGACGATGCCCCTCACAGAGGGCTTTGTAGCGTGGAATTTAATGAACCATGCCCTTGGTTCAACTTCGCTGGTGGCAGGGTTCGAACCACCCTCACCTCGACCTTCGCCGCAAGTAACG
>NC_134780.1:1689827-1694827 GCF_046742065.1 Oratosquilla oratoria | reverse complement strand
CTTTCCCTCTCCCTCGTCCTCTCCCTCTCCCTCTCCCTCTCCCTCGTCCTTATCCTCTTACCAAAGGATGTTTCCGAATCAGAAGGTAAAGACAGAATACCACAAAAAGACGCACATGACAAAAAAATAAAACGCACACAGACATTCACACACAAGGTTAACAGAAAATCTATGTATAAGTTCGTCCGAGAGGTCTTATATTACGTAGAACAGCAACCAACAGAATCGTGAAGCTGTTTTGCACAAGCAAGCCCCTCACTCCGGCGCTACCCTCCTCCTCGCCTCCCCAACACACCTTTGCACCATCAAAAAGAGCCTGAAAGCCTTTGAACTGAAACCAGGGCAAGCACGAATACAAAGAATCATCGCCATCTGATATCAAAAGAGGCGTACAAGAAGAGAAGAGCACGGCTCGGCTAAGGTCGGTTCGGGTCCGTTTGGGTCTGCTTGGGTTGGTTTAGCTCGGGCCAGGAAGGCTTGGGTTGGGTTGGGTCGGCTTGTGTCCGGTCGGATCGGGTCGAATTGGGGCGGGGCGGGCCGGGTCGGCTTGAGTCAGGCTGGGTTGGGTCGGGTTGTGTCGGGTCGGATCGGGTCGAATTGGGTCGGGTCGGGCTGGGTTGGGTTGGGATGGGTCGGTTCGGATTGGTTTGAGACAGGTTGGGTCGAATAGGGTCGGTCGGTCAAGTCGATCGAGTCGATCGAATCGGTCGAGTCGGTTAGGTCGGGTCGATTGGGTCGGGTCGGTCGAGTCGGTCGGGCCGGTCGGGTCGGGGAGGTCGGTCAGGTCGGTCGGGTCGGTCGGGTCTGTCGGGTCGTTCGAATCGGTCGAGTCGGTCGGGTCGGTCGGGTCGGTCGGGTCGGTCGGGTCGGTCGGGTCGGTCGGGTCGGTCGGGTCGGTCGGGTCGGTCGGGTCGGTCGGGTCGGTCGGGTCGGTCGGGTCGGTCGGGTCGGTCGGGTCGGTCGGGTCGGTCGGGTCGTTTGGGCCGGTCGGGTCGGTCGGGTCGGTCAGGTAGATTGGGTCGGTCGGGTCGGTCGGGTCGGTCGGGTCGGTCGGGTCGGTCGGGTCGGTCGGGTCGGTCGGGTCGATTGGATCGGTCGTATCGGTCGGGTCGGTCGGATCGGCCGGGTCGGTTGGGGCGGTCGGGTCGGTCGAGTAGGTCAGGCAGGTTGGGTCGGTCGATAAGATCGGTCGTGTCGGTCGGGTCGGTCGGGTCGGTCGGGTCAGTCGGGTCGGTCGGGTCGGTCGGGTCGGTCGGGTCGGTCGGGTCGGTCGGGTCGGTCGGGTCGGTCGGGTCGGTCGGGTCGGTCGGGTCGGTCGGGTCGGTCGGGTCAGTCGGGTCGGTCGGGTCGGTCGGGTCGGTCGGGTCGGTCGGGTCGGTCGGGTCGGTCGGGTCGGTCGGGTCGGTCGGGTCGGTCGGGTCGGTCGGGTCGTTCGGGTCGGTTGGGTCGGTTGGGTCGGTTGGGTCAGCCGGGTCAGATTGGATTGGGTCGAGCTGAGTCGGATCGGGTAGGGTCTGGTTGTTTCGGGTTGGGTTGGGCCGGATTGGTTTGGGTTGGATTAGGTTGAATTGAGTTGGGTTGGTTTCGGTTGGTTTGGTTTAGTTTGGGTTGGGTTGGGTTGGGTTGAGTCGTGTTGTGTTGTGTTGGGTTGGGTTGAGTTAGTTTGTTGTGTTGTGTTGTGTTGTGTTGTGTTGTGTTGTGTTGTGTTGTGTTGTGTTGTGTTGTGTTGTGTTGTGTTGTGTTGTGTTGTGTTGTGTTGTGTTGTGTTGTGTTGTGTTGTGTTGTGTTGTGTTGTGTTGTGTTGTGTTGTGTTGGGTTGGGTTGGGTTGGGTTGAGTCGTGTTGTGTTGTGTTGTGTTGTGTTGTGTTGTGTTGTGTTGTGTTGTGTTGTGTTGTGTTGTGTTGTGTTGTGTTGTGTTGTGTTGTGTTGTGTTGTGTTGTGTTGTGTTGTGTTGCGTTGCGTTGTGTTGCGTTGTGTTGTGTTGTGTTGTGTTGTGTTGTGTTGTGTTGTGTTGTGTTGTGTTGTGTTGTGTTGTGTTGTGTTGTGTTGTGTTGTGTTGTGTTGTGATGGGTTGCATTGCGTCGAGTTGGATTGTAATTCTTAGCGTTGGGTCGGGTCAGGTTGGATGTGTTCGATTCTGATTGGTTCACGCTAGTTCGGGTTGGGCTGGGTCGCGTTGAATTGAATTGCATTGAATTGGGTAGAATTGGACTGAGTTGAATCAGGCTTGAATGAATTGTATTTAAATGATTCAGTTGGACTAGACTTGAATGGATTGCATCGGCTTGCGTTACAAAACATTGTATCACAATGAATTGTAGACGTTACTGGATAGAAGAACGAAGAACAATGTACCAAATAGGAAACAAGAAATTCAGAAATGCTTTGTAGGATGTAAGGGATTTCAGGGGAACCAAGTGTGATAATGATCATTATCTCGTCGTCTCCGAGAACCTCGACGCTTAAAAGAAGATTGGTCATAAACACGAGAAATTAAAAAATAAATAAATAAATAAACAGCTAAATATCAAGTGGATTAGCATAATAAATTTTCTGCAATTCTGTGATGGAAGCGGAGTAAGAGACAAATATTGAGGATGAATGGAGAAAGATTGGGGAATAGGTTAAAAAAGTGGCTGAGCAAGTAACTGGTTTAAAAAATAAAGCAAAATGAAAATACATCCTTTGATAGTGAATGTGAGAGGATAGTTAATTAAATAACGAAAACTAGCAAAAGTCAGATGGTTGGCCTTCATGACTGATGTAGAATTACCAAGAATATTAGAGGAAAAGGGAATAGAAGCCAGAATAATGATAATGATGAAGAAATATATATGCTAAATAATGAATAAGATATAATAGATAGAGGTGCTAGAAAGGATAAAGGCAAAGAAGTAAGGATTGCAAGGTAGCAAGCAGCTAATGCTTTAAGGACTGCTTTGGAGCACCTTTACGGATTAAAGCCACACATCGGTTGTCTATGTGAGAGTACAATCTCTATTCATAGAGGAATCCTACTACTTTTGTACTATTACTGTCCATTCTTTATGCTGTTACCTTGAAACATTCCTTTACCATGACCCTACCTCTCCTTAGCCCTGTTGTGTATGTGTATTGGGGTGGAGGGTATGTCAACATGATTCCCATTCAAGTCATAAAAAGGCGAGAATGTGTAACAGAGTGATAGGACTAGAAATCCTGCTTTATACTCAACCTACGGGAAATCAAGGTATAAGGGTGTCTGAAAGAACACTTGCTACTAGAACCCTAAACATTTTAGTTATTGAATGTGCATAGTTGTGGTATGGATGAGAGCAAAATAGAAGGGATTAGCATTTTGTTTGTGAGAGGGAAGATGAATGTATTCATACTGAATTAGACTAAGTTGAATGGGAGGGGTAGTTTGAGTTTAGGAGTGTGGTGGGGAGATTGTCAGGAGTGATGTGGGGTTTTGTGAATGTATGTGGACCTGGTAGTGAAAAATATGAAGAAGAAAAGAGGGCTTTCTAGATAGATCTAAATGAGTGTATAGTTTTGGGAGTAATGTGAATTTAGTGGTGTTGTAGGGTCACAATGTAAGAGAAGGGGATGATTCAACCGATGGAATAGTAGGGAGAGTTGGGGTACCATATAAGAATTTTAGTGAAGACATGATATTTAAGATTTGTTTAGAAAGGGAGTTAATGATAGCAAACGGGGAGTTTAAGAAGAGAGTCAAGCATATATTGTAAATGAGAAAGGGGGTGGAGAGAATGGTGGTTAAAAATGCTTTAATAAATTGTGTAATGGTATCCAAAGGAAAGATAGAAAGAGTTTCGGATATTCGTGTTTCCAGGGGAGGAAGTAGGGGAGTGTCAGATAACCTTTTGGCATAAAGGAAAGTGAAAATGGAGAAAAAGTGGAGAAGGAGTAAAAAGGTGGAAGGTAGAGGAGTGTTGGAAGTTAGGAAGTGCAGAATTGCATATTCTCGCTTGCCGTCTGGTGTTTTGTAAACGTAAGCTAGGGTATCGATAAAAGAGATGATATGACGAATTGTAAACATTTAAGCCACGTTCAGCTTGCGACAGAGTGCTTGCGTAAACAGTATTGCTTGAGACAGTATAACAGTCTTTCTGATTGGAGAAAAGGGTGGAGGAGGAGAGAAATTATTGGTGCATGGAGGTAAAGTCACGCCTTTAAAAGGTGGCTCTTACTTGTAATGTTCAAAGTTATTGGATGAATTAAATTGTGACGTCGGAGCAGACTTGGCCTGGTGGGATCTATAAGAATCTCAAGCGGGAGTCCCTTGGTGTAGATTGAACCAAGTGTATTCACTAAGAAGAAAGAAGATAAGAAATGGATATCACAGTTTAATTCACCCCATCAAGAAACTTTAATATTTTGTGACCGAAGCTTTGATAGAAATATACTTAAGAGAAGGAAGAGGCATGGGACCTAACACAGTCAATGTGGACCTAATTACCGAAAGTAGATGTGATCTGAGGGTCCTATCTATTCCCCTGCAAGAGACCGCAAATTGAGTAGGGCTACAAATAAATTCCGATGAGACTAAGTTAATGGGTATGAGTAAAGGCAAGAAGAAAGTAGATGATACTGATTTGGAAGTCAATAGGATAGAAGGGATTGCTATTTTTAGCATCTAGGAGGAACATTAATGAATAAAAATGAGACTAAGACAAAAATTAATGTGAGAATTGTCTCAGCAAATAGGTGTAAATTTAGCCTTTAGTATTTTTTAGTAGATACAGTAAGTCAAGACACATAAAATTAAGAATATATACTTTGATCACATGACTTATAACCCTACGTACATGTGAAACATGAAGCTCAAAAAAACAAATGGAACACAAATTCCTTTTTGAAAAAGAAAGACGAATAACCTGATCGCATTTTGATGGGAATGAATAAAATGGTGAATATGGCACAATAATTAACGTAATAAATAACAAAAGAAGAAGTTATAACAGATGTTTTTAATGAAACAAAGCTGAGATGGGCTG
>NC_134780.1:1679827-1684827 GCF_046742065.1 Oratosquilla oratoria | reverse complement strand
GGAAGAAGTAACCTTATTTGCTTCCATCCAAACATACTCTGCCACCCTCCGAAATAATCCACTACTATATAACTTTGTTTGCTGAGCTTGTTCTCCAAGATTACTTCTCCGTCTCTCTCCCCCGCCCCGTGGTTTCCCTTTATTCAATAGTTGAGACAAGGAGAAGCCTAATGTTTCACTCATCTTTGCTCTACGAGCTTGAAAAGTTGAGTCGGTTCCTTAACTCGTTTGAAAACAGTAAAACACCTCACTGATCTTGTTCATTTTTAATGATCTAAGACGAGGTTATTAGGGGAAAAGAGTCAAAGTACCTTCATTAACCCTTTCAATGGGAATATTTGCCTCACATTCGTTCCATAGATTTCCAACACTTGGCAGTTTTCTTCAGCTCACAAGGAGGGATGGCATGGGGGGACGGAGAGGGGGGGTCGCCCATTTAATGAAGCGGCCTTGCTGTGGATGTGCTGTGCCTTGCGACACTGCCTCTGACCCAGGGCAGTGGACAGGGTGCAGGGATGACCCGTCATCCAGGAGGTGCTAAGATAAGAGGGAGGGTGGAGGGGAGTGGAGTGTATTTAGGGATGGAATGGGTGGGAATGGTTTTATGCCTTTTTCTTTTTGGCTACCTCCTTTGTAAGGGGAAAAAGGCTTGGTATATGTATGTAACAAGGGGGGAATTCTTAATTTTATTATTTCTATTAGTCCTGTAAAACCTGATTCTCTTCCTTTAAAAACTCCGATTTTCATCTACAAGAAACTTTGTATACCTTCAGTCAAGAAAAAAGAAACTAAAAGAAAAAGAGATCCACCTTTATTTAAGAATACATGCACACACCCCTTCTACGATTTGACCTTTACAAAGGCTCAGCCCAAGTTTTAGTGTATCTAATATTCATTTATATGACAGTAAGTAGAACTAGATTAGCCTAATGTCACTCTTTAGTTGGCAGATATCATATCAATTCACTCTGAATATCCATATAAACTAAATTCATTATTGCAAGATAAAGTTTGGTTAAACTAAGATTTCTAAGATGATTCCAGACATCTACAGCATTAAAGAGGCTAAAATTCTTGTTCTACTAAAACCCTCTCTTGCACAAGTTCAGTTTTCTTTCCGGTGTTTTATTGTGACTTCTCAATCCATGATATCCTATTCTGTACGTTATATCTCTTTTCATATTAAGCTTAGAGATTCCAATTCCGAATATTTCCTCCTTGCTTGCAAACTACTTTTCGCACTCCATTACAACTTCCATATTCTATTTCGTATTGCATCACGAATCTAGCAGACACCTGTACGTTCTCGTTTTCCTCTGATTTGACGTTGGAACCTTTTTCTCCATGTTCCCTGTTTCTCGCTCTCCATCATTTCTTCTCCCTTTCTCTCAGCATTCCTCCCCTTTCTTTCTTCGTTCATTTCTTCTTTACCTACCCTTCCTCCTTTCTTTCCCTTCCATTCCTCCCTCCCTTGTCCTGAACGTTCTCGTTTCCTCCTCGGAAGTGCTTTCTATAAACTACCCGGTCAAAATGCCTCCACACCTTTCCAGATCCCCCAACCTCTTCAATGAATGACCACCTTTATGGATTTTGTTTCACCTAAAGCCAGAGAAAGAATTTCCGCTAAGTAATAGCACATGAGGAGGGAATTGAGATCAACTATAGCCTTTACCACGGCTCCAACCCCTCAAACAATTAAAAAATGCCATAATAAAATGGTATAAGACATGTCAACGGTCAAATGGGATTATCTCCGCTTCTCTTCAAAGTTACATTTCATGGATAAACAAGTGAATAACGAAACAAATAAACAGACAAATAGATAAAAAAGTACATAAATATACAAATATAGGAACCATTATATATGCATGATTATTCATATGTATATATATATATATATATATATATATATATACATATGAATATGTATATATATGTATATACATATATATATATATATATATATTTATATATATATATATATGAAAATAGATTATCAAGGAAAAATAGATCAACATACTATTAGTCAGATTAAGAAATGAATGACTAAACAAATATCTATAGGTAAATAAGTAAAAAAGTAAAAAAGTAAAAAAAGCCAAAAATATGTAAATAAGTAAGTTAATAAGTACCCAAGGAAGCAAGTAAACAAATAAACGAATAAACAAATAAACAAGCAAACAAGTAAACAAGTAAGCAAGTAAAATAGGTAAATAAGTAAATAAGTGAATAAGTAAATAAGTTAGTAAGTAAATATATAAATAAGTAAATAAATAAACAAATGAATAAATAAACAAATAAATAAATAAATAAATAAATGAATAAATAAATAAATAAATAAATATATAAATAAATAAATAAATAAATAAATAAATAAATAAATAAATAAATGAATAAATAAATAAATAAATAAATAAATAAATAAATAAATAAATAAATAAATAAATAAATAGATAAGTAAAAAAATAAAAAAATAAACAAGTAAATATGCAAATAAGTAGATAAATAAGCAAATAAACGAGTAAATAAATAAGGAATTACCCCTTTTGTTACGGTAGGGATTCCGTTTTATTCTCGCACTGGATGAATCTATTTACCTGCGGGAGACCTCTTCGAGAATGACGTGATACATAATGAACTCCTGACCAAGTAACCATCTCTCTTAACCCATTAAACTCCGATGAAAAGATTCTTGTCATTTGGTCAAACAAAACAAAAAATCATAAAACACCAAAATGTTTGATCAAACAGCAGAAAAACATGACGTCAGTCCTCGCGCGAACTGAGGACTGACGTCATATTTTTCTGGTATTTGATCAAACATTTTGGTGTTTTATGATTTTTTTTTTTTTTTTTTTGACCAAATGACAAGAATATTGTCATCGGAGTTATTGGGTTAGTAGACCCTATTCCTCCGCATCCTACCCCCAGACCTTAATTCTGACAACCATAGCTTTGAACACCTTATTCCCTCTTGGGGATCGGTGCCACCTGCGTAGAGCCGGTGGCCAGGGGTAGTTGCTGCCGTTTGGCCCCCAACTCTTGGGGTTGGGGGGTGGTCCCACGACGTAGACGCTATGGCATTCCTTGGGGAGACGGGACTGCTCGGACAGACAGTCTAGGGAACGACAACAACAACAACAACAACACGTCATTCCCTAATGAAGGTCTTAGAGTCATCTTCAAGCCAAAATTACACCGACTAAGGATGTTGGTCATAAAAAGAAACTTACGGAACGGTGTTTCCCGGGGTCATTCAAATGAGCAACGATTTTGGTTTGATTATTCGATTTTCCTTTTCAAAGAAAAGGTTGTTTAATATTTTTTGGTGTGAGCCTTTTCTTCTTTCAAAACATTTTTTTTTTTTTTTTTTTTTTTTTTTTACAGTGACTTTTCTCTCTCCCTTCTGAAACTTTTAATATTTCGTTCTCCTTAGAAGGATTTTTTTGTTTGTTTCATTCATTTCTTACCAGAATTCATGACTCGTTCACTTCTCTCTTGTTCACTACTCTCATTTATTTGCACTTCCTAGTCCCCTTTCCTCTAACAGTCTTCACGTTTTGAATTCTAATTCCTTGGTGCATTCAATATCTTATCTGGCTACCCTAATCTTCTTGCATCAATTTTTCTACCAATAGAAACAACTAAATTTGTACATTAAAAATGTGGACGGCAGTGATGATATGAAACAGCTCCGTATCATTTCACTCACACAAACGTCATTCCCCACGACTTCCCAATGCAATGTCCCACTGAGCGACCCTCCTGATTCCAAAGAACTCTCAATGGGATTGGCCGATTTTTTCCAACGGTGAGTTATGGGGGCAACCCCCCGTGTAAGGGGGAAAAAGCCTTTGGTATATGTATGTATGTATGTATGCATGTATATATGTATGTATGTATGTATGAGTTATGTGGTTATAATCTTCGTCCTTTTTACCGGAGGTCATTTGTGGAGACAATCTTATGAGCAGGATCAACATAGCGTGTCACCTGGTAACAGGTCTTTGTAATGTGATGTGATATGGTTTAACGTCACACACTCCCCCCTCTCGGGAGGCTAGGACGGTGCCCCTCACAGAGGGCTTCATAGCGTGGAATTTAATGAACCATGCTTTTGGTTCATCTTCGCTGGTGGCAGGATTCGAACCGCCCTTACCTCGACCTCCGCCGCAAGTAACGACGCCCTAACCCGCTCAGCCAACGAGGTCTTTGTAATACTCATAATAATCTAAGGATTACTTAAGTTATCCACTGGGTTGAAGTGTTTTATTCCATTGACTATGTTCTACCTACCATCTCAATCCAGCGTTTGATTGTCCCTTTACTGTCCACTCGAATGGAAATTTAAAATTTAAGGATTCGGTTCTGGCTGATACCAGGCGATTTTATTCAGGTCACAAGGAATTTTTTTTTTCGTAAAGAGAGGCTTTTTAATTCCCACTCCCTTTTGTTCATATTTTTCTTGTCGAGCCTTCGTCAAATTTCATTTCTCCGTAAACCTGTGCCCTTTTTTTCCCCTTTGCAACGCGGTTAGAGTTTAATCTTCGAGCCAGTCTGTGACAAAACTGTCACACTAAAGACTGTGTTTCAGCAACAGAACAGACTATTTTATTTGTGAGAGCTGGAGCTACAAAACCGACTCGATTAACCTCAAAAGACCATCTGTGTCGATTTGGTTACAAAGGGGGTTTTACTCTGTCTCGTTCACTACAAACCACGAACCTCCCTCGACCTGCCTGCCCATCCAATCGACAGATACATTCATTCCCCCCCCACCTTCCCCCATGTTATTTTACTCCCATCATCCCCGTTCTCCTATCAATCATTTCTAAAGCATTGAACCGAGTAACACCTACGCCCTTGCTCCTAGTCAACATCCTATCCCTCTTTCTAAATCACCATCCATCCTATTCCCTTTCCTCCCCCTTTCCTCTCTCTCTCTCAACTTCCCCTTCCCCGTCCTTTGTAGTGAAGCTGCAAACACAACACACAAGCAT
>NC_134780.1:1652327-1669827 GCF_046742065.1 Oratosquilla oratoria | reverse complement strand
GTGGAGTACTCTTTTATTTTTCTCTCTCTGGGACCTGCAGATGTGTTCAGAGAGCCGGACGACGTGATCCGTGACATTACTCCTTTTCTTGAATCCAGCTTAGTGTGTCGGCAGCACCCCTTTGGATTCAATGAAGTCTTTTAGGTGATTGAGTGCCACTCTATCATATACCTTGCCAATGTGTGATGTTAAGGCTATCGGCCTGTGGTCCGCAAACTTGCCACTATGTTTCCCTGCCTTAGGGATGGAGACCACGACGGTGTGCTTCCATACTTTAGGGACGTATCCTTTCTTCCACTATTTGGTGAAGAGGAAAACGAGGATTTCTTTCATGGAAGGGGAAGGTGCTGCAGCAGCGGGTAGGTTACCCTGTCTGCACCTGGACTCTTCTTGGTGGTCTTAGTTGCCCTCAGGGTCCAGTACAGTTCATAGAGGGCGAGGTCTGCGTCTGCCACTGGTGGGGTGGAGAGGTCCATGCGGTCTTCTTCAAGGCGGGCTCGACGTTGGGCGTCAGTGAGGTTTTCAGAGAGTTCGCGCCGGCGAAGTGTTGAAGAAAGCCTTCTGCCTTTTCCTCCGGGGTGCGTAGTAATCCTCAAATAGGGGCAGTAAGGTCTCTAATTGGTGGGTTGTGGCGCCATTTGATTATCTTGAACTTCTTCCACGCCGCAGTCTGGTCGAGATTGTCCTCTTCACTGTTTTTCCAGAAGTCCAGTTTGGCCTTGGCTATGATACTCTTGTACTCCGCTTTGCTTGCCTTCATAGCGGTGAAAGATTCCTACAGCCCATCCTTTAAGTAGCGGTGATAGGCCTTCCTCTTGTTGCGGACGGTGAGCTGGCACTCGTTCGTCCACCAGGGGTGGCCCCGCCTCCCAGTGCCGGTGTTGACTGGAGAGATGGCATGCCGTGCTGCTACGAGCATGGTGCCAGCGAATTCTTTGTTTAAGTCTTCTTTCGTGGAGTCGGAGTCTTGATTAGGTAGTTTGATTTGACCAGGAAACCTCGGAACTCATTCTAGTCAGCTTTGTTTAGGTTTAGTTTGTCTTACACTAGAGGAAGATGGAGTGTGAGGGAGAGGTGGATGGTAATAGATGTTGGAGGGTGGTCCGAGGATATAGGGTCATCGATGGTGAGTCAGTGTCCAGCCTCCGCTAGGTTGGAGGACACGAAGGAAAGGTCGGTGGCCGTCTTGTCGTGCCTTGTGACGTCAGGAAGCCTGGTGTGACTACCGTCATTGAAAAGGACCATATTGATAGCGTTTATTTAGGAGGTAATGGTCGGGGAGGTATGGGCATAGTTGCTGTCCCAAAGGGTGTCGCGGTGGTTGAAGTCACCCATCGCTACCCAGTTTTCGGGGAGGTCTTCAAACCAGGCGATGTCTCAGGAAGTCTTGGGGTTGTACACATTGAGGATGTGAATGGTTTGATCTCCTTCCACCAAGACGGAAGTGGCCGCCCCATACCCTTCCTCCAGGGAGGACTCCGTCAGTTTCCCTGGTTGAGCTGCCAGTCCCAGGGCGAAATATGTGGCCACACGCGCCTGTCTTGCTCCGTCCGTCTTGCAAAAGGAAGGACAGTGGTAGCCGGGCAGAGTCGGGAGATGGCAAGGTTTCTTTCGAAGGAATCGAAGTGCAACGATCTCGTAGGAGTTCGCCGAGAGGTGCTACACCAAGAGATCTCAGACGGTGTTTATTGCCCGGCAGTTCCATTGCATGATTTTAAGCGCAGCAATGGTTTGCGATATCAACAATGGTTTGAAGAATCAAGAAGATCCTATTCAATAGGCAAGCCGCGTGAGGGTTTGATTTGGCCCGTGCCTGTTCAAATTCTTTTACAGTTGTTTGGATATAGCTGATGGAATTTCTTAGGGGTGGCAGGGTTAGGGTTAGGGTTAGGGCTAGGGTTAGGGTTAGGGTTAGGGTTAAGGTTAGGATAGGGTTATGGTTAGGCTTACGATTAGGTTTAGAGTTATAGATAGGGTTAAGGTTAGGATTAAGGATAAAGATATGGGTGAGGATTAGGCTCTTGATCAGGAAGAAAATGGCGATGATTGAGGAGGAAGAGAATTAAGAAAAAGAGTTGATAGATCATGAAGAACAGTATCAAGTGTAGTATACTGAGGAGGAGTACATAAAACGAGTAGGGTTAGTAGGTAGAGAAGTAGTACAAACATTAATAGTAGTAGTAGGGCGAGTAGGAGAGAAGGAGGAAGAGGAGGGGAAGAAGGAGGAGGAGGAGGAGGAGGAGGAGGAGGAGGAGGAGGAGGAGGAGGAGGAGGAGGAGGAGGAGGAGGAGGAGGAGGAGGAGGAGGAGGAGGAGGAGGAGGAGGAGGAGGAGGAGGAGGTGACGGGAGAGTTCGAGACCCCAAGGTCGCGAAGAACTCCAAAAGACGGGAGCAAAAGTAAATACAAAAGTCTCGAGTTCTCCGGCTACCGTCAACAACAAACTTTACATCCGGCAGGAGTTTCCGACAAGAAAAATCTTTTAAGATGTGAGCGAATTGGGGATCCTGTTGACTCAGAGTATGCTGCGTGTGGGTACGGGGTAGGGTGGGGGGGCTGCAGGGGCTAATGCTACATGCAAGAAGAGAACCATTCTGATAAAAAAGAACACGTGCTGATGGAAGCAACACCTTGAGAATTTGGTTAAAAAAATCATTGAAAGGACAAAATCATTCACATATAGAAATTGATAAAAACCATGAACAAAATGTGAGCGAATTGGGGATCCTGTTAACTCAGAGTATGCTGCGTGTGGGTACGGGGGTGGGGGTTGGGGTTGGCTAATGCTACATACAAGAAGAGGACCATTCTGATAAAAAAGAACACGTGCTGATGAAAACAACACCTTGAGAATTAGGTTAAAACAATCATTGAAGGAACAAACTTATTCACGTATAGAAATTGATAAAAACCATGAACAAAAATCAAAATGATGTGGATATATCACGACCAAGCAACCACTTGAGAATTTGGTTAAAACAATCATTGAAAGGCCAAAATTATTCACGTATAGAAATTGATAAGAAACCATGAACAAAAAATCAAAGTGATGTGAATATATCACGATGAGGCAACACTTTGAGAATTTGGTTAAAACAATCATTGAAAGGACAAAATTATTCACATATAGAAATTGATAAGAAACCCTGAATGATAATAAAAATGATTAGAATATATCACGATCAAGATTCTGTACGTTTTTAAGTCGATACTCAATATAATTTATAAAATAAAATAAAAAACTTAATCAAAAGCACGCTCATTTGTTTTGTCCCACAGAGATTTGGAAATACGGTAAGAACAGGAAGGGAATTCATATATGTCAAGAAGAAATTCAACTATCGTATAAATAAGCAACAGAGATGTGGCGAATAAAAAGATTACAAGAAAAAATAGAAATATTACTATGATTAAGTTGAACAAACCTATATTAGGAGAAGAAAACATGTGTGCTTACACAAACACACACACACACACACACACACACACACACACACACACACACACACACACACACACACACACACACACACACACACACACACACACACACACACACACACACACACACACACACACACACACACATATATAAATTAGAACCTAGTTTGGAAGAGGGGTTCCTCTGCCGGAGCATGCCGAGTTCCTTCTCAGCCAAGGGCTTGACTGACATTATTAAATAAGATTAGATTTACACAAAAGTATGCGACCAAATTACAGTAATCGTTTCACGTTCAGAGACACTCACAAACATACCCTTATATACACAATGGCCTATACTCTATGATAACCGACGCACAAAATAAATTATGCTAAATATACTCTCTATTGAGTTGTGCTATGTCGTGTTCTTTGTGGTTAGGTAGTTAGGGTAGTTTGATGCTGTCGTCTTTAGTCGTACAAGTTTCTAGGAATATATATATATATATATATATATATATATATATATATATATATATATATATATATATATATATATATATATATATATATATATATTTGTCTTTGTGCATGATTTTTGCTCCTGTCTAATCTATGTTTTGTTGGTGTTTGGTGATGTGTTGGTAAAATACCTTTATCTAGCCGTTTGTGTTCTTTTAACATTGTAGTGAGTTTCTTCTGTGTTTCTCCTATGTAACCTGCATCACAATCCAAGCAGCCAAAGCGACGCACCACGCCCCCCATGCTATGCGAGTGTGTCCGTGCCTTTGACCCTGGTTAGGTTGTGATGCAGAGTGTTGCATGGATTATTTGCTACCTGTACCTTCTTGTCCCGGAGTACAAAACTCTACAAATACGGCACCGAACAATTCCTTTCTGTCTACCCTGCCATAAGCGTTCTCTAAATCCATCCCTCACGTGTTCACGCACGGGAAATTATTCCATTACTCAGTGACTTTGTGACTTTATCAGGGCTGCCTAATATCACCAATTACCCACATAACTAATCGACACCAAACACAACCAGACACTTTTATCAATAAGATGTAATTCACACCCATAGATTAGAAAATTATCTAGTATATAATAACTATATTGTAAATCAAACATGGTACCTCATATAATTAGAAATACCAGATCAGCAGTTTAACCTGCGACGCTTAGAACTGCCGGCGGATCAGTTAATCTGGCGAGTAAAATTCTGCGGGCCACTAGTTTGTATGGTGCATAAACTGTGAATAGAGGAGACTAAATAGTAAAATGGATGTTTCTTTAACCGGCAGGGAAATACTTCTCATAAATCTAAAATACCATTTTTTTTTGTCCACACACCCTCTACTTTTCCTAAAAATACTCTGTCTCCCACCACTTACATCCTCTGTCCACCTCATAACCCACTTAATTAACACACTTCAATAAGCCTCTCCAACTACGCTCAACAAACAAATCCCTTTAAAACAACTACATTCATATGTGTACCCTTTTTCATTATGAAGCTAAACTCTACAAGCACTCCTTTAGTCCACAGGTACACTTTCCTTCCATAGGAACACATTAAACTAATTCACTAGTGAATCCACTATATCATTTCCTCCCTTTTTTAACACTCCAGATGATACCCATTAAACTCAGGTGACTAACTAGCTTTCATTACTTTTACTTTCAACTCTCATTTACCCTTATCTTTTCCTATATTCGTCTCATTTTTCTCTCCCTTTACATTCATATCGAACTCCTCACATTTCTTTTGTAAAGCCGAACTACACAAGCACTCTTCTAGTCTCCCGGTACACTCCCCTCCTTTAGGCACACATTAAACATCTTCACTGAGTAATTCCCGTTAACTATTCCTTATTTTTTCAGACACTACGCATAACATTCATTCAACTTATGTTCCTTGCTAGATTTCATAGATTTCAATACCCTTTGAACCTCAATTTTTTTCATATCACTGTCATTGTTCTGTTCCATAAAAATTTGCTTGTTTTTCCTACTACCACCAACACCACTGCTATCACCAACCACCACCAAAAACACCACCAACAGCACCAATATCACCATCAATACCATCCCAAATACCACCAGCCCTTATCCCTAGCGCTATTACCAATAACAAAACTACCAACAATAACCATCACCACACGCCACCAACATAAACAACTACCAACACTACCCCCACCCCTACCAACACCACCACTATGACCAGCCACCACAACCACAACCACCATCACCATCACCATCACCATCACCATCACAACCACTACCACCACAAGTAACAACAACAACCAATCACCACCAACACTACCGCCACCCACAACCACCACCTCTACCACCACCACCACCTACCACCACCTACCACCATTCACCACCACATACCGCTACCACCACCAACGCGACTCGAAGGAAAACTACAACACGGTGAGTAATGGTTCACGAAGCTACAACAACGAGTGAGTAATGGTTCAGAGCGGCGTCAAAGCAGCACCGAACGGTGACGTGAAACAAATCTTTCTGCTTTGGCCCATCCCTCTCTCGCCTCATCATTTCATTTTATTCAGTCAACAAACGTATTGACATGACATCCACTGCACTCTGTTTTTCAGATGTTTGATTTGCGATCACGAATATATATGTATATATATATATATATATATATATATATATGTATGTATATATATATGTATATATATATATATATACATATATATACATATATCTATACATATATATATATATATATATATATATTACAGGTGAAAAATGTAATCACACATTTGTCAATCACGTTAAAACCACTGTTGGAGTAGAAAGGACTGGAGACGGGGAATCTATATATTTCGATTGCAAATTGCAATCCTCTTCTTGAGTAGATACAAATAAGAGTAGTGAGTGCTACTTAAGTAGCACCCTTGACATGAGAAAGGGGAGCAATGGGAGAGGTCTCTACCCTCGGCTCACTACGTATGTGAGGTCAGGAGGCAAATGTGTTTTTGATAGGCTGGTGATAAGAAGTCCTGAAATTATGTCCGGGGACCATTGCCCCTTTGAAATATTCATATTGGGCTGGCATTCAATTATAGTAGATTCTACCATTTTTCTCCTGAGCTCACATCTGGATTTGTAAATAACCTCAGCTTTGTCCCAATCTAAACAATGTTTAAGTTGCTTAACATGTTGGAACATAGCTGAGCTTTCTTGCCCATATCTAATGGATGATCGAACATAAACGTTCCATTAAATATGGGCAAGAAAGCTCAGCTGTGTTCCAACATGTTAAGCAATTTAAACATTGTTTAGATTGGGACAAAGCTGAGCTCTCTTCTGGGAGGGAAATAGTTGTCGATGACGAGTCCAACACGTGATCCAAGACCATGGTGAATCACACACACACACACACACACACACACACACACACACACACACACACACACAAATAATATCAGTATCGCAGCGCTGAGGGGTGTTACTCCAACTCTCGTGGGCGGGGAGTTGGGGGTGTGTGTGTGTGCAAGGTCATAGCATTACCCATAGATCGGACCTACGAGCTCTGAGCTCTCTTCCAGGAGGGAAATAGCTGTCGATCACGAGTCCAACACGTGATCCAAAAGACCAAGTGGAAAAAAATACACACACACACACACACACACACACACACACATACACACACACACACACACACACACACACACACACACACACACACACACACACACACACACACACACACACACACACACACACACACACACACACACACACACACACACACACACACACACACACATATATATATATATATATATATATATACATACATACATACATACATACATACATACATACATACATATAAAAAGCAATGCATGGGGTACACTCGGCGAGGTCATTGCGCGAGATGTTTTTATTCTCCCGTGACAGTTACCCAGGTGACCAAATGTCAGAGATTTTGTCCTAGCGTTGGTGTGGATAAAAAGTCCCTCTCCCGCTCCTGGTCTCAAACTTCCCTAGGTTCTCGCCTGCTGTTGTGTCTGTTCCGCTCATCATTACCCTTGCCCCCCTGAAAACGGGAGTTAAGTGTAGCGGATTTGTTTATGTTGTTATCGTTACTATAAAAAACAGCCTGTTACCCTTCTTGTTGTTTTTGTACAAAACATCCGCGCCCTGCTAATCAAACTCATTCTGATACTCGTCACAATGTTTGATTATCGCCGAATTCTGATCCCTCCGGTTCACTGACCTGCTGTGTTCTTGCAGTCTCGTGGCCAGCTTTTTCCCCATCACTCCAGCGTAGTGCGCGTTGCATTCCTTATACTTCGCCTCGTACACTGCCCCTGCTTGGCCCTTCTTGCGCTCTCGATCTTTGACCTACGTGGGAGCACCGTGCAAGGTATTGCTTGGTTTATGTGCCACATTGACCCCATGTCTCCGGAGCAGTATTGCCGTAATCTCAGAAGCTCCCTTCACGTAAGGGATGGTCACTCTTGTTGTTGCATGTGACGTCGCGCTTCCGTCGCTTTCCCTTTGTGGTGCCGTCCACCTCTTCACCACTTTGTTTGGGTAACCATTGCCCCAGAATATCTCTGTTAGCCTGTTCCTCTCTTCTTATAGTGAGTGAGCCGTTGAACACACTCTCTCCGCCCTGCCCCACAATGTTTTCACCGCACTCCTTTTATGACATGCCGGGTGGTTACTCTCGTAATCCAACGAGTGGTTTGTGTGCGTAGACTTCCTGTAAACGCTCGTGGATAAAAGATTTCCATTACGCGTCACCAGTACATCCATGAACGGTAATTTGCCTTTTCACCCCCTTCTCCATCTCAAATTGGATAGCCTCGTTATTAGATTTGAGCTGCGCAGGGAAACCGTCAACCTCTCCCTCCTTCAGGACTGCAAATATATCGTCTACGTATCGTACCCACATTTTCAAGAATGTTGGCGTTGCTACTAGGATTTCTTCCTCGAAGCACTGCATAATGATTTAAACTAATATTACTGATACAAGTGAACCCATGGGAGTCTCGATTCTCTGATGGTAAACCAAGTCTCTGAACCTGAAGAAAGTAGAATCCAGGCACAAACTCACCAACCCCATCAGTCCCTCTGGCGATAGTTTCTCATTCTACAGAAAGCTCCGCTTTCCCTTCATCGTAGATGTGATGGATTGCTTTACCAGGTTTTATGGTATAGACGTAAACATGGATTTTACGTCAAACGAAACCATCATTTCATCCGCCTCCACAATGATGCCCCGAATTTCCTGCAGGAGCCTATTGGAGTTTTTCAACATCCGCGATAATTTTACCACCAGTGGCCTGAGTCGTTTGGCCACCATCGACGCTAAGTTGTACGTAGGGGACCTCCTGAAGGTAATAAATATAATGGGCCTTAAAGGTACTCCGTACTTGTGCACCTTAGGTAAGCCGTAAAACTTGGGAATGATGGAATCTCTTGGCCTCATCTTGTTTCATTCCTTTTCCGTAATTACCTTTTTTTTTTTTTTAAATGATCAATTCCCCCTCGGCCTTATTTGCGAAGAGATTGAGCCCAGGACCATTGTTTAGAAAAAAGTAAACTCTGGACTCGTCGATATATGTGTGTATATATAAATATTCGATGGACTTTCTAAAGCCAACAAAGAAGGGGTCCCTCTAAGTTATATCATTGCCTTTAGAGACTCTCTAATTTATAACTTAGCAAGGGTGTTAGCCAAACGCTGGAGACCTATTGTAGGAAGATTGAAGTTGATGCTGATAAACTCTGTAGACTATGTTGAAAGACTGGTTGGAAGGAGCCTGGAAGAAGAGGATTGCATGGTGTTCGACGTTAATTCAAAGTATATTTCATTACCAAAAGATATCTAGAGGGTGATGTAAAGTCTCTGTTGGACTTTGTGGGATTTATTCTCAGATACGAAGATTATGTAACACTAGGTCCTTGACCTAGGCTATCCTAGTTGTAGGTACGTGACCTAGGCACTCCTCGTGCCGGGCTTTGACCTCGGCACTCCTCCTGCCAGGCACGTGACCTGGGCAGTCCTCTTCCCAATGGCACCGCCGTTGTGCAATAAAGGGATAAGTGGTAGGTTTTGTGGGTTGCCGTATAAGAGATGAATTAGTCATCAATTATAGGTATGGGTGTTAGTTCCATTGTATAGGGGTTAACTGTATAGTTGGTGGGTGTGGCTAGATATGGTGTATATACATAAAGTTACGGTAATGCAATTGGGGCAGGTATGAGGAAAGTTTCAATGTGTCTATCTGGTGACATTAGGCATTTCGTGTGGTGACATTGCAGGGGTGTCATGTTATTGTCTTTTTTTTGCATCAAATCAAGTGTTTTGAGATTTGGAAATCGTTGAGTCTACAAGATTGGAGGTCTTGCAAAAGACGAGTATCATGTTGCATGTGTATGTGTATGGATTACCTGCGTGGTTGGTGATGGTTAGTGACGGTTACATTTCCTCTCCAACCTTTTAAGGTACTTCCGCGTACCATGGGTTAAGGTCGTGACAGTGGGGTTTGGAATACAAAATTGCAAAAAATATATGAAGATATTATAATTCATCAAGTTGCTAGTGGTAGACATTGAGTTGTAAAATTGATTTGAATGAGTAAAAAGGGGGGCTACATATATTATCATATCTTGGATGCGTTCAATAGAGCTATGTAAAAAAATTCACTTGCACGTACATTCTCTTTCCAATGGGAATGGTTTTTGTTATCACTTGCACTGCTAATATTCTTTCTCTGTTCAGTGAGAATTTATGTCACTCTAATTTGGGCGTCTCTTTTCTATGAGATATGTGTAGTTTATTCCTGGGTACACTTTCACTAAAGGTATAGCTTTACTGAAGACATGACATCCAAAAAATATCATATATATATGTGTGTGTATGTGTGTGTGTGTGTGTGTGTGTGTGTGTGTGTGTGTGTGTGTGTGTGTGTGTGTGTGTGTGTGTGTGTGTGTGTGTGTGTGTGTGTGTGTGTGTGTGTGTGTGTGTGTGTGTGTGTGTGTGTGTGTGTGTGTGTGTGTGTGTGTGTGTGTGTGTGTGTTTGTGCAAGTGAGCATGAAATGGGAAAGTCTTTTGAGGAAGACGCTTCTTTGAGTGAAACCTGTTTGAGGGAAGCAGATGTGGAGTCAAGTAAAGAGGAAAATAAATAGAAAGAAGGAAAAGTAACCGAGAATAAGTAAAGTAAGAAGAAAAGAACAAGAAAAGGAAAATGAAGTTAAAGATTATAGGGAAAGGGTGGGGAAAATAGAGAAAGGGGAATGAGGAAAGGAAGGAGAAGGGGATGAAAGGGGTGGAGAATGACTAGAATAGGAGGATGGCGATGGAATAGATAAAACGATGATAAAAAGAAGTATCTGGAAAGAGGACAATATAGGAGGAGGCTATAGTATAAAAATTGTGTTATATTTGGAGAAAGAATTACCAAGTGGATAAAGGAGCTAAATGGGGGGGAATTAATGTAAAACAAGAGAAGGAACTGAAGTGGTAGGAGAGAGTAGAAAAGGGAATGAGGAGGATCGGGAGTGGTGTAGAGAGGGAGGAGAGTGCAGGACAAATACATTAGCTGTTGATAAAGTAATGTCATCCGTCTCGGTGTGAGGAATGGAAGGGCGTGGAGGGATTGCAGGCAGAGGTAGGAGGGGAGGAAGCCTCAGGGGGAAGAGAATTAAAGTGAAAAAAAATGAAAATAGGGAGGGAAGGGGAAATGAATGTGATGTGGAAAGAATTTAGGGAAACAGGGGAATGGAGGCAGAGGTAAGAGAGAGAGTAGGAGTTAGAGAAAACATGTTAGTGAAAGAAGAGGGATGTATTTAGAAAAAGCTAAATGGGAAAACGAAATTTGGAAAGGTGAGTTATGGTGACGAGGGTTAGAGGACATCAAAGTAAGTGCAAGAATAAATGAAAGAAGTTATTCTAAATTGAGAGTCATGTTTTTTTCTTTGGATCTTTATTGTTTGTATTGTCCTTCACTCCCCTCTTCCCGTCTTTCAGATGATTTTTATACTTTCCTCTGTACTTATATTTAAGCATCTTTAAAGTTTAATTTTATTTTCTTTAAGTAATTTTGGTTTTATTTTGATTTTCCTTTCCTTCATTTTTCTGTTGTTATTAACCTCTGGCTGCATGAAGTGAAGTATTTTGTTTGAGTAAAATAACCTTCCGGCAGGAAAAACCAATCAAACAACAGCAAAAGAAATCAAAGAATCAAAGAACGACAGGTAGAGAATGAATTAGACAGGAACTATTTATTGTAGGTTAACAATAGAGAAATACCACTGGTTTATATAGATTCAGACATAGGGTGGATAAGCAGAATCTACTAAAAGAATATATGTGACGAAAAGAATAAAATTTCTACAGATATTTGACACAAATTCTTTGAAATAATCGTAGTGCCAGTTCAACAAATCGATGGCAATTGCACTCGTAGTTTACAAGATATATGTATTTATTCATTTATTTACTTTTTTAGCTCCATAGACAAATGAGTGACGTTAAATTCCCCGTCCACAGAAGCCAGTCAGATGGAGGAAGAGGGTGGTGCTAGATAGAGCGCGGATTTACTTAAGTGACATTGAAAAGCCTGAGCCATTCACTACAGTCAAGGGGGACAAAACTGAAACCAAAAAGAGAATATTATGGGCGAGAAGAAAATCCATCAAAAAGATTTATGGTAATATGGGAGCTTGAGCTCAATAGACAAAATCATCAAGCATTAGTCTCTAAGGAACAACTAGGAAAAGCCGTGGAAGTTCTAAAACAAGCTAGTCCTTGCGCTATGGATATCGTTTTACATATTTTGTTTTGATAGACGTAAAAAACTACTTAGTCCAGTTGATGTTAATCAACATGAGGAGAGGTGTAAAAATTAGATTGGTAATGGTTTTCACAACACAAACGGATTGAGATATATTGCCCAATCTAGCATCGAGTAGATTTATTTAGTTAAGTGATGTCCCTGTCGCTGTACTATGTATACATGTACATTATCAATTTATATTTTACAAAGAAATGTCCCTGTAACTGTATTTATTATGTATACATGTACAAGATCAGTTTATGTTTTAAAAAGAATAATTAATGACAAAGTAGGGAAAGTAACAACATGAAAGTGTTTATAACATCTTTAGTTCATAGCATCCCACGGAATGGCTCTCAACAATGGGGTAATGTTCACCTCTCTTGTCTGGATGTCCCTTTTCTATGCGCTTGTAACATCTGGAACATTGAAATTAGGAGCTTGGGTAATAATTTAAATGGCATCTTTCATTTTCTTTCTGGTCAGGGGAATGTCGTAAATAGCAGTTATAGTTTTTGGGGTGACAGTCTGTAGGTGTGGGGGGGTAATATAATTCTTCTATTATGTATGAAGGAGGGAGGGACGCACAGTTCCTGATTCTACATATATATTCATACATAAGGTAATTTTATCTTTATATCTGGAGTGTGTTTCATAGGGTTATTGCTCACAATGAGATTTATTTACTTATATTCTTTAAGAGAACAAGATCGATACTATTTTGAGGTCTAGTAGGCTTAACTATAGTTTTAGTGCGTGTTTTATGATCCATTTGTTTGTGTCATAGTCTGAGCGCATTAGCCTTAAAGATATTGTATTTTTTGTCCATCGTAGACAGGTTTTTCTTCGTCATTGGTGTTTTACGTGGCCACTAAATACCTCAAAGAATTTTTATCAGTGTTGGGTTGGGTACAGGGAAGATCGTGGTTTGGTGCTATACAAGGATGATCGATGCAATGCACAATACAGGGGATATAGGCGGTGGGGTCGATAGTGGTTGGTTCGGTGCAGAGTTTTGTATAGCGACACAAATCGCGGTGGTTAGCAATGGGATGCAGGTCACGAGCCAAGATGTGATGTAGGCTGCGATGAATTATTTGGTTGGCGACTGCAGGGCGGGTGTAGATTTACCGATCGCGCAAATTTAAGATAATGCTGGCTGGGTAGAGTAGCTTGTTAGTGATTGGAAATTTTATATTCGTAGACAAGGGTCTGATTCTCAATGAAAACATTTGAAGCTGTGGCCAATGAAGACTATAACGCTTTAAAGAATTCTTTGTAGTGGTAGTTAACGTAGACTAGCAAACGCCAATTCTCGATGAAGCGTGGCCAGCGTAGAGCTATAACGGGGTTGGATAGCACAAAGCTGGGTATGTAAACTATCGTTGCCACCGCTTTAGTGGATGAAGACACCACTGCCACCATTTATTAAACGGGAACTGCCGCCGCAGTCATCATCTTATCTTTCATATAGCCGTCTTATGGGTTAATTGATTTGGTGCTACTACAGTATGTGGACTACGATATTGCTATGAAAATGGCAAAATCCAGAGGTTTACATGACATACTAATGGCATACTAATACATGGCATACATACATGACATACTAATGGTTTACATGACATACGAGACTGAAAAGATTCGGTGTTTTCTTCTTTTACATTCCTGATGATATATGGGTTTCTCATGGAACCTCGAAGGGCTTGCCTGGTTTCTCAAAAACATTTACATCTTCATAACCATCTCTGTCAAAGAGAACAGTCAGAGTGCGCAAACTGCATCACTGAGGAGCTGTCCGCCTTACTATTTGTTTTGGTGAATCAGTGGAATGCAATTCTTTTTAGTGGTTGTGGTTATGGTTGTACTTGTGATTGTTGTTGTGGTTGTGGCTATGGTTGTTGACATGGCTGCGGTTGTGGTTATAGTTACAATTTTGGTTTGTGACTGTAGTTGTGGTTGTAGTTAGGGTTGTGGATGTGGTTGTGGATGAGGTAGCAATGGTTGTGATTGTTGTGGTTACAATGGTTGTGGTTGTGGTTATTGAAGTTGTTGTGGGTGTGGATGTAATTGTGATTGTAAATGTAGTTGTAGATGTGGTTGTGGATGTGGCTCTGGCTGTTGTGGTTGCAATGGTTGTAGTTGTGGTTGTCGTTATTGTAGTTATTGTTGTGCTTGTGGTTGTGGTTGTGGTCGTGGTTGAGGTTACGGTTGTTGTGATCATGGTTGTAGTGGTTGTAATTGAAGATGACGGGCTCGCAGCTGGACGAAGGTGGCAACGAAGAAGGGCGGCTGGGGATGGAAGGAAGCCAACCTGTTTTGTTAGACTTAATTGCTAGCCTGTTGTTACAAGGGCCACCGGTGAAGAGAGTTGGGACACTTTACAAACTCAGAGAATTGGCAGTCTTTGTTGCCGATAATGCTGGGTAAGAACAGGGCAGTAGGGAACGGAAAACCCTACTCTCTTTGCCTCTACCCCTCCCTCCAAAATAAGAACATAAGAACATAAGAATAAAGGAGACTGCAAGAGACCATAAGGCCTACACTAGGCAGCTCCGTATCCATCACTACCTGTCATCCCCATCCATAAAGTTGTCTAATCGGTTTTTAAAACAACTGATAGTTTCAGCGCTTACTACATGGCTACTAAGTTTATTCCATTCATCGACCACCCTATTAGTAAACCAATTCCTGCCTATTTCCTTCTTAAATCTAAATTTATCCAGTTTATACCCATTACTGCGAGTCCTGCCCTGTTGTTTTATTATGATGACCTTGTTTGCATCACCCTTGTTATAACCTTTGATTCACCTGAATATCACCATCACCACTGCCACCACCACTTCTATTACTGTTTCTGAGGGTTCTTAGGATGGTTACCTTAAACCGGTTTCCCAGGGGAGTGACTACCGATGTTTAGAGATCAGATGGGTTAATGTTTTCTCCTATCAACAAGTACAAGACAACATGTATGAGGTCTGTAGCTCTTGAGAAATACGTCACTATGATATTATCATGGTAATATATTTAATTACCAGCAGACCCATTTTTAATCATATATTGATGTGTTCGTAAGTACGTAACTAGAATTGTGTACCTTAGTTAATACCTTAATTCTCTTCTAAAGCATAAAAGTCATCATCATAGCCCGTCATTTGAGTAAAAATATCAACGCAAAACGTCTTCCAGACGCTACTCAACAACTTTCTTACATTATGGTATATTCTCTCACATTCTGACAGCTACCGAGGTAACTCGTACATCCCCCGTGGCATCGTCTTGGGAGAATAAAGGTTAAAACTAATTGCGACCATCTTCTTCCGTTCCGAGCGGCATCTTTCTTTTCGTTGCGAATGCAGACAGGCTATTTGATTTATCTCCGTGGCAACTCCTTCAGTAATGAAGAAGTCAGGGCGGATTCTTTAGTGTCATGAACGAGTAGGGTAAGGAAGAGGGCAGGGTACGGGAAGTAAAGTCTGATTGGAGAGAAAGAAATAGACTAACAATAAAAAAAGTGAGAAGGGGAAGAAGGAGAGAGAGAGAGAGAGAGAGAGAGAGAGAGAGAGAGAGAGAGAGAGAGAGAGAGAGAGAGAGAGAGAGAGAGAGAGAGAGAGAGAGAGAGAAAGAGAGAGTGAGAGAAAGATACAGAGAGAGAAACAAAGAGACAGACAGACAGACGGACAGAGAGACAGACAGAGAGAGAGAAACAGAGACAGAGATAGAGACAGACAGATAGCCTAAACATATCATACATTCATTTTTTATTAAAGTTGTGTTCTCCATTACTCTTATAGAGGAGTAAGTAGCGGTAAGACAAAAAACCAAAACCAAGGACACTAATGTATGCATGCTGTTTATATGTGTATATATACATATATATATATATATATATATATATATATATGTATATATATACATATATATATATATATATATATTGATAAGTATTTTAGACAAATGAACTTCTTCAGAAGTTTTACGCGAACGAAACGTTAGAGTGTTTAGGGTTCCGTGCTTTCCCCTGTGTTTATGTTCTCCAACATCCATATACATATATATATATATATATATATATATATATATAAATATATATAAAAATATATATATATATATGTATACACATATATATGTATATATACATATATATACATATATGTATATATATATATATATATATATATATATACATATATATATGTATATGTATATATACATATATATATACATATATATATATACATATATATATATATACATATAGTATATAGTAGCATGATGAAAACTCACAATTTTCTTGTAAACTTCTGCAATACTGTGAAGTAGGCGGCGTATTTTAAGAGGCAATCTATGCAGAAGATCAGCAAAGGACATTACACCACTGAGGCCGGATAGTCAAACTAGAAGATATTTTGGTACCAACGTTTCGAAGTTACATACAATAGTCAATGGTAAATATGGAGGAATAGTGTTACATAGAATGAGCTATGGAAAGGTCACAAACAAACAAATAATATGAAATAAGCACGAACCTAGGAGAGGTCGACAAAAGGACAAAACCCACCCCAGCAATGACAAATGATCCCCCATGCCATGGTGGGGTCAATTGGTCACAGCGCTGTGGGATGGAAGAGTAGAAAACATCAACATGGAAATGTGCGACCATGGCTTTGGGAGAAGGAAGGATTTGGAGATTTTGAAGCTTTTTATTAATGTCGGGGTTGTTGTGTTTGATATGCAACGCTTCAAGAATCGTAAGTCTTCTTTGGTCTTTTTCCGTGGCAATAATGGAAATGCCCTTCACGAGGTTCTCTCATTAAAATACGTCGCCTTGTTTGCAGTATTGAAAAAGTTAACAAGAAAATTGTGAGTTGTCATCATACTATTATGTACAACATTTCTTGCCAGAGGGAGAACCCCCTGCCTAAGTATACGCATATATATATATATATATATATATATATATATATATATATATATATATATATATATATATATATATATATATACATATATATATATGTTATATGTATATATATATATATACATTCATATATACATGTATATATATACATATATATATATATATATGTATATATATATATACGTATATATATATATATATATATATATATATATATATATCTATATATGTCTATGTATATATATATATATTAGCACAGCGTAATGTAATGGCACATTGGTAAAATGAAACTTGTTAACCCACTGTCGGAGAAAAGAAATCAGAAATACTAAT
>NC_134780.1:1642327-1649827 GCF_046742065.1 Oratosquilla oratoria | reverse complement strand
TATGTATATCAGAAGAGGCTTAAATAAGTCTATGCCGCTTGTTGTCGGTCGATGCCGACGATGACATTCTCTTTTTCCTTATGAACCTAAACCGTCTGACTTATCCGTGTCATTGATGCTGTTATTGGGGATTGCGAAATACGAATTCAAAAGCGAACATTTTACAGCAGTTTGTACATGATATTCCATAACAGGGAGCAAGCGGAGGTCTTTCTTGAATGGCATGCTTTCTGATTGTTTGTTCAAATCTTGCATTCAGTCTTGCTTGATCAAGCATTTATTCACCTTGACTAGAAGCGGAGTGCCCCTTCTATTAGTGACTGCCGCATGTATACTTGATAGCGTCGTAGATGTGTTGTTGATTGTATTTATTGGCGAACACATAGACTTCAATTATTTTGTTGGTCACAAGTCGTTCTACATCTTATTCATTTCTCTTTGGGCATCTGTATGAGAGGTATGAATGTATTCTGGCCTTGATATGACTGGGCTATTGATGGCGTCAATATGTTCATTATCTGTGAGTGAGAAGATATTGAGCTTCATTGTTGCTAGTGGAACCAAACTTGACTTAATATATATATATATATATATATATATATATATATATATATATATATATATATATATATGTATATATATATATATATATATATATATATATATATATATATATATATATATGTATATATATATATATGCCGTAGGTCGGCGTGAGAATTGGGTTCTTGAAAGTTGCACAGTACCAATGTGAAGGCACTGTATAGTTCAGATAACTTTTCTGGATAATGTAGCTTGCGTTGGTTGAATTATTTTATTCTGTTTTACCTACGAGTTGATGGTCTAATTCTGAATTTCATTAATAATCTTGGCATTCTGTAGTCATCCCAGCATTCTGAAATCAGCATTGTTCTGGTCACCTTGAAATTTGGAGGTCAGCTTTCCTTGTTATGAAGTGCCAGTGAGGTGTTCGTCTTTAAACCGAAGGTTTGTCCAAGTGGCCGAGTATTTCGAGGTTAGCTAGTGGAATGTGTATGTTATTGCATGGTAACGAGTGGCGCAAACCTCTAAAACTGGTAGGACACATTGTCATTGGCTTTTTTTTACATCATGCCTTCCGATAATTCCCTCCCATACTAGATGGTTTGAACATACTTGGATGCTGAAATCCCAAAGTAAACTGGGTTTACCCAAACTAGGTATGGAATTAAGTACACTAGGAAGTTGCTCATAAAAGTTGATTTTGCTCTCACCTGGAAATGTCAAGGATGGAGCATATAAGCTGACAATGATGGCATGTCTATTGGAGATTAGAAGGAGTTTTAATGACATGGCTCTTTCATTGACGCCAACGGGAGACTCAGGAATATTAGACAACAATGATGTCTTAATGACAAAACCTCTTAAATACCCTTATCTCCCTTAAGTAGACCAAGCCAGAAGAAAGGTTATCCCACACCAGCCTCTGTCAGCAAATCCTCATCTAGTAGTCGAGTCTCGCTTAGGGTCGCGATGTCTATCTTGTGCCGATTTGGCTCTTGAGCCAGTGCTGTGCGTCTCGGGGGATGTTACTGGGATAAATCATTCTAGAATCTTGTAGTGTTCTCACGTTCCAGGCTACCACCTTCAAGTGACAGATGATGTTTGTGTTTCAGGTTTTTCGACGAAATCAAATTATGTCGTAACAAGAACTCTAACACAATACAGAAGTAATGTTAAATTGGTCAATGTTTATGGAACTTTGCCTTTAGGTCTTTCTTCAATCAGGGGACAGCAATGTGGACCCTGAATAGAAGTGTTCAATTGCGCTGGTAATTGCCCTCCAAATTGTACTTCATCCTCTATTCTGTCGACCATTACATCTGTGCAACCCAAGATAAAGGGTGAAAGAAGGAGACCCCAGTTTTTATCAGTAACCTTCTTCCGTCACTGCTACTCTCATCACCACAAAACTTTATGAGTATCAAAGGACCCATTGAAGTCGTTCACATAATCAAATCAGGACGTCGCAAAGCTACAATACAGGGCTCCACATACCACATACCATGCTGCCAATAGGAAGTTAGATAAAGTCCAGTTCCCCACCATACCACATAACACCAAATACATCAACATATTTAACCGAAATACCTTCAACGACTGGCTGAGCGAGTTAGAGCGTCGTTACTAGCGGCGAAGGTCGAGGTGAGGGTGGTTCGAATCCTGCCACCGGCGAAGTTGAATCAAGGGCATGGTTGATTAAATTCCACGATACAAAGCCTCCCGATAAGGGGAGTGTGTGACATTAAACCAAACCAACCTTCATCGACGCGCATGTTGGGGGACTGAAGTTGATCTAACTTTCTATTTGGATACATCAAATACATCAGCATATTCTACCAAAACACCTTCACCGACGCAAACAAGAAAGATGAGAAGGCAATAAAACATATCATACACCGAAATTGCCACTCTACAAATGAGAACAATGAAATCCGTTTCCTCATTTGTTATAAAATCCCCAGAAATTATTTCCTGGTTATGGGCAATAACATCTTTATATGAGCTTCCACATCTAAGGCCAATGTACTCTATGAATATAAATGTGAGGGCTGTGCACCTCTAATCAATACTAGATGTACACTTAGCCGCCATTTGACATTTCACCAAGGACAAGGAGCCATAAAACAACATCACAAACTACATCATAACCAAGAAATTAGCAGCAAGATATTGATTAACTCAACTAAAATCATTAGCACCTGTGAGGATCTTAGACGACTTCAACTACCCGAAGCAGTACACATTAGAGATAAAGTCTTATCCATTAACATACAATCCAATATGTGTTCTATTATACCTTTATTTACCTTACCATCCATCCACTCGCTATCTTTCCTTCTGTTCTATCCATCCTCCCCTTCCTCATGCCATCTTTGCACACCTTTTCACATTCTTTTTGAAACAAACCTATTCCTCTCCTATTGATAAATTTATTCTTTCCCTCGCCACCTCCCACACTTAGGGGAGGCATTTCTTCTCCTTTTCTTCTCATTAAAACTGTTTACGATAAGCACCTCGGTACCTTTCACCCTTTTCCTCTTCCTCCACTCTCAATTTCCCCTTTATGAAAAAAATCTGATATTCCACCATTCTCTCTTTTAAGAACGTGCATATCCAGAATTCTTCATATCCTACCTTTAGATATCACTATAGATTCAACTAATGCTTTATCAACCACATTTCCATCCAGCTCCTTTTCCTATGTATAATCTATGCTCGACTCTTTTTCCAAACACCGTATTTACTATCGTCAACTCCCTTTCTAGCCACATTTTCAATGTCAACTTCATTATGATTATCATCTGTCACTCCAAAATTACCTACTGTTCTATCTACTAACTCACCCCCTACGATAGCATTGGCATTCCTCCAAAACTCTAAACACTCATTTAGATTTATATAAAAAAAACTTTCCCCTTCTCTTTTCTCTCTACAAGGTTCATATGCACTCACAAAAATCTACATTTCTCATCCTAGTTTCACCGTCATCCACATAAGCCATGAAAATGCTTCCCTTCACTCCACGCGCTTACCGATCTCATCACTTACCAGCAGAGCTACTCCCTCCCTTCCCCCTGCCCCGGCGTCACTCTCGAAAATCTTCCAACCACACTGCAAAACTGAAAATCACAATTTCCCTTTCAACTTAGTTTCACGTAACGCCCTCCAGATAAAGCCACTATCCAGTGTGCTACCAAGCACACAGGCATCGTCTTTCACTGGGACGTTCCTGTCGTTTATTTTAAGAGTAATATTCGTGATTGTCTTGTTCGTTTGCTTGCAGCGGAAGTATACAGCTTTACATTTTGACGTTCTGGTCTAAATGCACCACAGTTGCTCCCACTCGTTTGCCCCGTCTAGTATGTTTTGCATTACGTGTAACGCTCCATGCAGCGTTTTGTGTCTGCTAATGTGAGCTTTGTTGCGTGGGTAAGCCGATTCTGGCTGGTCATTCGTATAGAGATGTACACAGTGGTGGCAAGGAGTGACCCTTGCGGTACTCCAGTCTTTGGCACAAAAGGTTGGGACAGACAGCCCCGCCACTTTATTCTTATTGTACTCCCTTCCAGGTATTTGCAGAGCAACCTTGTAAACGGCAGGGTAAATTCGAAGTTGTGGTACAATTAGTACTTTAGGCTTTCATGCGAGACAGAATTGAATGCCTTCTCTATATCCTTACAAACCAAAATGACTTTACCAGGGCGACCATCTGGCGGTCTTTGAACTCATTGAGTGATCATGGAAATAACGTCGTCTGCACCGCGATCCAGCCGAAAACCAAACTGGCAGTCCCTCAGCATATTCTCCGTCTCCAGGTACCCGGTCAGGGGGCGGCAGAGGATGTGCTCAATCACTTTACCAAAGTACTCCAGAAGGAAGATTGGCTGGTATGAAAGGGGGCTGGAGACGTATTTCTGGGCTTTGGGAATGAGGATGGTAAGGGAAGTACCAAGAGGGTAGTGAGTTATTGTATAGCGTCGTCATGTGTGAGATTATGTTGTGTGGCATATGTTTGAGGTGTGTATCGGTGCCTGAAGATCAAGAGGATTTGAATTTTGAAGCCAAAATAACCCCCTTTACCTCCTCCAAAATGATGAAGGAGATAAGAGGATCATCTTCATGTAACTGAGAGAGATCAACAGTCTCGTTGGGAATGAGGTCACTATAGCTATTCATGAAAGAAATAACACTGTGCAAGGTGCTAAGGCAATGTGGTCTTTGCACAGGATGGGGCTTAAAGGCCTCACTCCATGTTGACGCCAGAAGGTTAGCCTGATGTTGAGGGAAGTGTGAAGACTGGTTGAGATGGTTGATGACCTTGGGTGAAGGCACAGAGGACTTCTCTAGCTGTCGTTTGAGGGTCCTCCGGAACTTGGAAGGATTCATCGCACAGGCCCCGGAGAGCAAAGCTATCAGTTGCTCTTTCTTACGATGTCAATCGATGTAGAGGGACTTCTTCAGGCTCCTCTGTAGCCAGTGCATGTCTAGTAGGATAGCGTCACGAGTCTCTGTGGGTGCTTATTGGAGGTCTGTAAATCTGTTCTTTCGTGTATATATATATATATATATATATATATATATATATATATATATATATATATATATATACATATATATGACGTAAGTGGAGTAGGAAACACAGGAATCTTCGTCTGAGTTTGTTCCTGACTAGTTTCGCAGGTATGCTTTGAAAAAGACTAAGACTCCTGTCTTTCCTACTCCAAGTACGTCAACCTGTCAAAATCTCTCTCTCTCTCTCTCTCTCTCTCTCTCTCTCTCTCTATATATATATATATATATATATATATATATATATATATACATATATATATATATATATATATATATATATACATATATATATACATTATATATATATATATATATATGTATATATACATATATACATACATATATATATATATATATATATATATACATATATATATATATATATATATATATATATATATATATATATACTGTATTCATATAAAAATTAATCTTTTGTAATTACGTGGTTTTTGGAAACATGGCTATGTATTTTGTCTGCCACCTATTAGTATAATAAATTAATTCACAAAATCATAACATCATTCCCTCTCTTCATTATCCGTCCTCCCTCTCTCCACTTTCTTCTTCCTCACTATCGCATATCCTGTGCCTCTCTTCTTACCACTTCTAACCTGTACTCCTTCCAGTTATCTCCATGCTCCTCTTGTCTACTTTCTACTTCATTCACACACGAACAGTATATATTGTACATACACACAAATATATTTGCATATGACTGTATGTCTATACAGGGCATGTAAGTGGAGATTAAATTCATATAATTTACTCTTATCCTTTCACCTTCCCGTCTATTTCAGCAGGTCGTCCGCATTCATGCAGAAGAAATATGAACGCAGCAATTCCACGTGCTGACTGACACACTTCTATTAACAGATACCCTTTTTGGCTTACATGCTATTGGTGTGATATGGAACTCCTCTTGTTATATTCTACATTTGGGTTCCCAGCCACCCGTAACTTTTGTTAATCCTCTCGCCGAATCCAATTATCATCGTCCAGTCAGAACATTCTCTCATCCCTTCCGTGTATCTCAACTTTCCATCTTTCATTCTATTCTTGTCTGAGGTAGTTACGAGGGTGAATTTGAATACGATATTTGCTTGGCTCTGGCCTTGCATGAATTTTGTAAGATAAATATTACCAAATTCCCTCCTATTCTGGATGCCACTATTCATTTCCTTAGGCTCTCGCGAGTTATTTTTCTAATATCAGTGAAACCACAGAACACTCGATTGTAACGTGTTTGCTTCACTTTCACGAGACTCGAGTTCAAATTGGTAGGCATAACAATAAGTGGAAAAAAAATACATACATTTTTATCCTTTCTAGTTGGTCAAATATCTTATTCATATCAGTCACACATACAAAGAAAGCCTTCTGTATATCTATCCGTAAATGACTGATCATGCTTTGGTAAACGTGGACCATGCTGACTTGGCAAAATAGAACACACTAAGGGTCCTCACGTTTCTCCAGATTCTCGCGTTAAGGTGGTAGCAGCCTACATTGCAATGTGGCAGACTCCAACAAGTAAACTTACATTTGGGACATTACTTCTCCACCGAAGCATGTGGATCAAACATTCCGAAATAAATTGCATTATTCCTTTCATTCATAATAAAACCCAAATGTCCTATTAATCTATGTGACAACTTTTACCTATAAGATGGATAATTCTTTCTTGATATCAGATGAAATTTTATCTTTTATTCTATCTAAATCATCTTCATGTTATCCATTTAAAGGGAAAATATTATTATGGAAAGATAATCATACTAAGACAGCAGGGCAGGACTCAAAGAAATAAGGAGGAAATAGGCAAGAACTAGTTAACGAATATACTTAGTGCAAAAAATCTCTCTATTGTTATAAAAAAGATTAGATACTATATAGACGGGGATTATAGGTGCAAATATACATGGAATTGATTAGTACGGGCCTTATGGCCTTTTGCAATACCTTCCATTCTTTTCTAATACATACATATGCACAAACATACATACACACACACATACATACATACATACATACATACATACATACATACATACATACATACATACATACATACATACATACATACATACATACATACATACATACATACATACATACATACATACATACATACATACATACATACCGGTACATACATACATACATAAAAACATACATACATACATACATACATACATACATACATACATACATACATACATACATACATACATACATACATACATACATACATTCATACATACATACATACATAGACACCTACATATACACAAATGTTTGTGTATACATTTATACACACACACACACACACACACACACACACACACACACACACACACACACACACACACACACACACACACA
>NC_134780.1:1607327-1637327 GCF_046742065.1 Oratosquilla oratoria | reverse complement strand
CAAAGAGGGGGGAAAACCCAGTGGTGATAACAAAAGGGGGATGGAACAATGACGATGACGATGACAATCTCTTGGATAATCACTATACTGATGATAGTGATGAAAAAATATATCCATAAGGAAATCATATTGAATTCCTTATGATACTTCAACAGGCGAAAGAAATGGGACAAAAAAAGAAAAAAGAAAAAGAAAAAAAAGAGAGAGAATATCATTACCGAGCTGATAAAGAAAAACTAATAAAAGAGAAAAAATGAAATAGAATAAAAGAGTAGAGGTGACCTGTTGTGTCGAAAGGACAGGCAGATATCGGATAAACACAATAGAAAAACAGAAATTTTCCAAAAAACTGGAAAATGTTCAATCTCGTGGGTGGGAAATTATTCGTTAAAAGTCAAGAGGACTATATATCGTCGCCAACGATTCACCAGATTTTCTATTTTCATAGACAATATCGCGACAATATCATAGACAATATCGCGCCAGCATTCTGCTGAAGAGGACTACAGAGAGTAGTCGAAATATACAGTTTCTCTGTACTTTCCGTTATTATTTCTCCGATAGTGGGTTAACAGTGATCATCTACGGGATATGCTACAACTCTTCAGCTGTATCATCAGCGTTACTACTAATAAGGAAGATATCTAAAGAATATTCTAGGACTGTTGAGCTGTATCGCTCCGCAAATCTATAGGATATTTTAGTGCTACATAGCTGTGGATAACATCTTTGTCGATAGTCGTATTCTTTATCCTTTTATCGTCGAAATCATATAACAAATCATCTAATAGATGCCAATATGGAATTGTTACTCGGATAAGGAAAATCAGCAGGTCAAGGCAAGATTATTTTGATCTCAAAAACAAACTGATAAATACTATTCTGGCTGTCGCCTGACGATCTTAATCTGGTAAGAGAACACGTAATGAGAAGGACGATTGAATCTTAAAACCATTGTGTCACCATTAAAGTCTTTATTCTAGCTAACAAGATCCATAGCTATTCAGCTTACGTTGGACTTCTTGGCACTAGAGTAGACCTGTTAAAAAAAAATCATATTTCATACGTTACTACTATTTTTTCCAGGCCTTTTTGACCTGATAAAGCAAAAATAAAACATTAATTTTTATCTAGACTGTATGGAAGCATTACCACATAGAGGCTGACATCTTTTGCTATATTACCCAAAAGGCCAATTTTGAGACATTTCTAAGCATATTTTGTGGAATAATTTCTTATCTATCCAAGATAGAGCAACAAATTAAATACCAAATAAATTGGCAGTATCAGGTTACGTCCTTTATCCTCGTGGGATCCCTTCGGTATCAGATGTGTCTCTGGTTTTGGGCAATATAGAGGAAGGTATTAAAAAAAAAAAATGGAAAAAAGAAAAAAAAAAGAAATGAGGGAGATGACCATTGTGAGGGCGGAAAAGCGACGCAGGGTAGATAAAGGAGAGAAAGGACAAATGACATTCAAACGAAAAGAGAAATGACATTGGCGCATCAGCCATACTTGGCTGGTATAGGGATGTGGAAGCTATGAGCCGTTCCGTTGAGTTTAGTGGAAATTTATTAAAGAACATAGTTAATATCAGTCGTTTCAGCAAGAATATTTGCAAAATGCAAAGGTGAAGATGAAAGGAACAGAAAAACAGTAAACTACAAATGACAAAGAAATCTGGAAACATCCCAGATAAGTGTACACATAGTCGTTCGACACAAAGCAGATAAGGGAGAAGCTTAGTGGCGAGATGATGATGAAGCATAATTTTACCTAATTGTGATGATGATATGGTTTAACGTCACACACTCCTCCCATATCGGGAGGCTAGGACTGTGCCCCTCACAGAGGGCTATGTAGCGTGGAATTTAATGAACCATGCCCTTGGTTCAACTTTGCCGGTGGCAAGATTCGAACCGCCCTCACCTCGACCTTCGCCGTAAGTAACGACGCCCTAACCCGCTCAGCCAGCGAGCTTGCTTTACCTAATTGTAGTATACAGAAAAGAAACAATGCTCATAGGATTCTCTCTCTTACTATTCAATTTATCATACTTAGACTGTGTGTGTGTGTGTGTGTGTGTGTGTGTGTGTGTGTGTGTGTGTGTGTGTGTGTGTGTGTGTGTGTGTGTGTGTGTGTGTGTGTGTGTGTGTGTGTGTGTGTGTGTGTGTGTGTGTGTGTGTGTGTGTGTGTGTGTGTGTGTGTGTGTGTGTGTGTGTGTGTGTGTTTGTGTGGCAGTTGGAGAACAATGTGCTGGAGAGACGAAAAAAGTTTGATGGAAGAAGGAAGACGCAAAACACAATGGAAGATGGCGGAAAGGTAGGTAAGTAGAGGGACAGAAAACGAAGTAGAGAAAAGTCTTGAAATGTTAAATGGAGACAATGGGGTCGGAAAAGTAAAAGCTGGACATACGAAGAAGTAAAGGCAAAAGGAGCCAAGCATTGACTTGGGTGGGCAAAGGCAGTATGTTGGGAGAGGTCAAAGAAAAGTCTGCAAAGAAAAATATGTAATAATTGGAAGAGGAAAGAGGGAGAGGAAAGGTTGAGCCAACACGACAACATTTTAATAGTAATAGCAAAGAAATAATAAAATAGAGATAGAAGAAGAGGGGCCAAGAAAGAAGAACGAAGGTACATACATACATACATATACCAAGGCTTTTTCCCCCTTACTAGGGAGGTAGCCAAAAAGGAAAAGGCATACATACATTCCCACCCATTCCATCCCCGAAAACACTCCACACCCCTCCACCCTCTCTTCCATCTTAGCACTTCCTAGATGACGGGTCATCCCTGCACCCTGTCCACTGCCCTGGGTCAGAAGCAGTGTTGCAAGACACAGCACATCCACAGCAAGGCCGCTTCATTAAATCGGCGACCCCCCCTCTCCGTACCCCCGAAGGTACTTGGGGAAAAGGAATGAAAGATGTGAAAAGGAGGAGGATCAGGTGAAAGAGGTGGAAAGAAGAGAGGGAAACTAGGAAGAGAGAGGACGTGAGAGCAATATAGAAAATAGTAGTATCAGGAGAACTAGGTAAACAAGTAAACAACATCTTAGGAACAAATAGAAAGTCCTAGAAAAGTTAAAGAATCAAAAAAGAATTACTAGAGATATACGAGTGTTGGAAGTTCTGCGTTAAATGATAATGATAGAAATAATAAAATTATAATAAAGTTAAAAATCAAATAAACAAATTTTTTATAACAAATAGTAAGGCCTAGAAAAAAATAAAGAATAAAAAAAAATACTAGAGATATACGAGTATTGGAAGTTCTGCGTTAAATGATAATGATAGAGAGAATAAGAATATAATAAAGTTGAAAAAAAAAGAGAAAAGGAAGAAGAGATGAAGAAGAGAGAAGAAAGAAAACGGGAGAAGCTCTTCGGATAACAGCGAAGACTTGCACTGGACTACACAAGAGGCTGGATCCCTACAAGGTGATCATTCGCTTTTTAAATGAACAGTTTCTGGTTACGTAAGGACAATGCGCCCCTTGCATTAAGAAGTAGGTGGGACAGGAGAGGAAACAAAACAAAATTAAATGGAACGATAAAAGGAGGAGAAGATAAGGGAGGAGGAGATAAAGAAAGAGGAAGAGAAGGAGGAACAGAAGATGAAGAATCAGAAGTAAAAGGAGAAGGAGGAGTACAAGGAGAAGCATGAGGAGGATCAGGGGGAAGAAAAGGAAAAGTAGGTGCAGTAGAAGGAGAAAGAGAAGAAGGAGAAAGAGAAGAAGAAGAACGCGAAGAAGAAGAACGCGAAGAAGAAGAACGAGAAGAAGAAGAACACGAAGAAGAACGCGAAGAAGAAGAACGCGAAGAAGAAGAACGCGAAGAAGAAGAACGCGAAGAAGAAGAACACGAAGAAGAACGCGAAGAAGAAGAACGCGAAGAAGAAGAACGCGAAGAAGAAGAAGAACGCGAAGAAGAAGAACACGAAGAAGAAGAACGCGAAGAAGAACGCGAAGAAGAAGAACGCGAACAAGAAGAACGCGAACAAGAAGAACGCGAAGAAGAAGAACAACAAGAAGAAGAACATCAAGAAGAACGCGAAGAACGCGAAGAAGAAGAACGCGAAGAAAAAGAACGCGAAGAAGAAGAACGCGAAGAAGAAGAACGCGAAGAAGAAGAACGCGAAGAAGAAGAACGCGAAGAAGAAGAACGCGAAGAAGAAGAACGCGAAGAAGAAGAAGAAGAAGAAGAAGAAGAAGAAGAAGAAGAAGAAGAAGAAGAAGAAGAAGAAGAAGAAGAAGAAGAAGAAGAAGAAGAAGAAGAAGAAGAAGAAGAACGCGAAGAAGAACGCGAAGAAGAACGCGAAGAAGAAGAAGAACGCGAAGAACGCGAAGAAGAACGCGAAGAAGAAGAAGAACGCGAAGAAGAAGAATGCGAAGAAGAAGAATGCGAAGAAGAAGATCGCAAAGAAGAACGCGAAGAAGAACGCGAAGAAGAAGATCGCAAAGAAGAAAGCAAAGAAGAAGAAGAAGAACTCGAAGAAGAACTCGAAGAAGAACTCGAAGAAGAAGAAGAAGAAGAAGAAGAAGAAGAAGAAGAAGAAGAAGAAGAAGAAGAAGAAGAAGAAGAAGAAGAAGAAGAAGAAGAAGAAGAAGAAGAAGAAGAAGAAGAAGAAGAAGAAGAAGAATTATGTGACGACAACTAAGTTGACCATTACCCTGACCACGACGACAATGATTTCGATAGTGATAATAGTAATCATTGTGACAGTGATGTCAAAAGCGAAAATGATAACGAGCTTCATACGCTGCAATTAATTAGAGTAAAGGTGGTTGATTAGACCAGCAGTGTTTCGAGCTGAGGTGGGTAATAATGATAAGAAAAGGATTCAAATAATGAAGCGATTAGTATGTGGTGGTGATACCAGCAAGGGAGGTTGTTGACACTGAAATATAACTTACTTATCCTTTCAATTTTACTGGCACCAGCCGATGCTATCCAATCGAGTTAAACTCCCTTTACAGCAATAGAGTTAAACCTATTAATATTCATTAACCCTCTCCCTACTAATGATGACGTACATTTGTTTTACAGTCACATGGCATTTTTGTCTATCCATGAAGGCCCCCTCTCCCCAGCAAAAAGGTTAATAGCGTTGAGGTTGTATAGTAGGTTGGTGGTAACATAGAAATGGGGTTCTAATGGGGTTTGTGATGAAGACGGAGGTAAAATAGTAGTACTGGTGACAGTGCCGAGGAGGCGGTGGTAGTTGTGGATATGTCGGTGGCGGCCTTGGGTCTAGATATGTAGTTTCTATCTACATTATCAAAGTACTGGTGTTGGAGAAGCAAAGTCTGATAAGTGTCTTTTCTTTATTGTTCTAGTGTTCTTTCTGGTTTATACATACATTACAACCTCCGAAGTAACCTCGGGTGGTTGCCAGATTTTACATACATGTATAAAAACTTACAGTGGTGCCACATACTGATCGGGTACATAAAAAAGGGTGCATCGTGTCAAGTTTGAGCGACGATGACAGGCGCCGGACAGGCGCCCATCTCATTGTAGTCAAGGAGCGCGTTCACTTTTACCCGACGCAGGTGTCAGGCCGTTTGCCCTGAAATGCTGTCGAGGCCTATTGTTCAAGCAGTAGTTGTCTGGAAGCCTGATGTTGTTTGGGTCACTAGGAACAGTTGAATGCCCCTTGCTTGAGATCTGGAGGAACAATAGATGGTCCCTGGAGAGTTGGTTGGAAGATGTTGGAGTACTTCTCGCTCCATATGCGTGTGTGCACGTGTGTGGACGCTGGAAATCGAAAGGGTTGATAAAATTTGTACTGTGACGGTAGTGGTAGCGTTGGCAGTGAAGGCGGTGTTGGCGATGGTGGTGTCAATGGTAATGCCGATGGTTGGGGCGGCGGCTGTGGCGGTGGTTAAGACAGCGGTTATGGCGTCAGTGGTGGTGGCAATTAAGATGATGGTGCTGATGGAGGTAAATATGGAGGTCGTAGAGAGGGAGGCAGAGGCAAAAATGGCAGTAGAGGTGAGGGTTGGAGGTAACTGGTAACATAGATGCAGGGTAGTTGTCGTCGTTATGGTGGAAACGGAGTAGTAAAAGGCAGTGGCGGGTGGCGGTGGCGGATGCGGTGGCGGTGGCGGTGGCGGTGCGGTGACTGTGGCGTTGGGAAAAGGTAAGGGGAGCTAGATACAGAGATGTAAATATCGACGTGGAAGAAGAGATAGAAGACGGTAGTGGTGGTGATGGTAGTATATGTATATATTTTTTCTCCCATAATTCATCAGCCCCTATATACTTATGGACAAAATAATCGTGTTAGGGGTTTTAATGTTGGAAGTTCTTATGATAGTGATGGTGGTAGTAATATTGGTGGTTGTGGTGATGGTATTTATGGCAGTGGTAATGTTAGTGGTGGTGGTTACAGTGGTAGTGGTTGCACTGGTGGTGGTTATAGTGGTGGTAGTGATGGCAATGGTAATGATAATGATGGTGGTAGTGGTGGTGGTTGTAGTGGTAGTTATTGTAGTGGTGGTAGTAGTATTTGCAGTGGTTGCGTGGTAGTGGCATTGGTAAAAGTGGTGGTGGTGGTGGTAGTGGAGATGATAGTGGTGTTAGTAGTGGTAATGTAACCGTGACATGATAGTAGTTATGGTGGTAGAAGGTGTGGTAGCGGCATTTGTCGTGGTGGTAGTGTTGGTGGTGGTAGTGATGTTAATGGTGATAGTTGTGGTGGTATTAGTAGTAATGGTTTATTTGGTGGTGTTGATGTTTGTATTTGGTGTCTGTATTTGGTGTTGGTGTTTCGTTATGGTGTTGGTGCTGGTATTGGCATTGGTGCTAGTGTTCTATTCGTGCTGGTGTTGATGTTGGAGTTGGTGTTGGTTTTGGTGTTGGTTTTGTTTTTGGTGTTGGTTTTACTGATGGCCTTGGTGTTGGAGTTGGTGTTGCTCTTGGCGTTGACAGAAATGATGGTGGCAAAGGTGACGGTGGCAGAGATATCAGTGACAGGGTTGGTGGTGGTGATAGAAATGGTGGTGACAGCGACGGCTGAGAGTATTATCCAGGGGGGGACTGTTTGTTGGTCAGCGCAGGCGCTCTTTATTCTGACAAAAGAACAAATATCCGTCGGAGGTGAGGAAGGGGAAATCCCCGACCTACCAGTTTGAGAGTTGAGATAAATGATGTAAAAGTGTCGGGATGCTGGGCGTGGGGCTGGGGAGGGGGCCAAAGAATTCTTGTCTGGAGGAGAAGGGAAGGGAGTCTAAGATAGTAAGTGGGATTCTGGAGGTGAGGGATAGGGAGGTAATGATAAGAATTAAAGTTTGATAAGAACGAAGGAAATCAAAGAGGAAAGTAAAACGTGCATTATTCGAAGACACAGAGTTGACCTTATCTTGAGATGTAATTGAGACAATTAATCAGTCTGTTGCCCCAGATCTATTTCATAGGAAACCTATGTCTCCAAGGTAACCGGTATCACTAACCGAACTGATACTTCAATCAGTCAAGGAAGAAAATTTTCCAAGAACGTTAAAATGTTGTAAACTCGAAATCTGAGAACAGTTAGCAGAGGTATTTAGTAAGCAAGTAGACATGGATTGGCGACAGTAAACAGCGGTTCACCATTAATGGTGTAAAATCCAAATGGGTTGGTGCTACTTGTGGAGTTTCCCAAGGTTCAATCTTGGGTCCTTTATTGTTCATTTTATAAATAAACGACTTTGACAATGGGGTTGATAGTGATGATAGTAAGTTTGCGGATGACACTAGAATAGGACGCCATATAAGGTCCTGAAAAGACGCTGGTATACTACTAAAAGATCTTAACATATTGTTTGCATGGTCAGTGAGTTGTTAAATGAAATTCACTGTTTCAAAGTGCAGTGTGTTAAACGCAGGTTTATACAACACAGAAAACAGACGTAGCTTAGATAACACAATTTTGGAGAAAACCTCATTTGAACCTTGGTAGTGATGGCGAGTTCTGACCTTGAATCCAGGAAACAATGCATTAGTGCCAGGAATAGAGCTAACTGGGCATTAGGATTTACGGCACATTATAATTTATGAACCATGGGCTCAGAATTTTACATTACGATGATAGGCTTAGGCACCTTAACTTACACTCCCTGGAAAAAACATAAAGTGCAGAGTGACCTAATAGATGTATTCCAATAGTTCAAGGACTTTAACAAGGGTGATGTAGATAAGGTCAATATTTTAAAACAGTAGGGTTGGACTCGTAGTAATGGATTTAAATTGAACAAATTTAGATCTAAGAAGAAATGAATAAGAACTTGTTTACCAATAGAGTGGTTAGCAAACAAAATAGACTTAGTAACCATATAGTAAGGGAAGAAACTATTTTGCATTTTAAGAGAAGGTTAGTTAAATTCATGGATAGGATGATAGGTGATAATGGACATTGAATTCATTAGTGTAAGCCTTTTACACCTTTGCAATCTATATTCTTATGTTTTTATTATGTTCCTATGTTCATATGTATAGCTCGTAAGGGGCAGCGTAAGATGAGGTTTTCGGATTTTTTTTTCTGTGACCAGGCTTATTCTGTGTTGGTGTTGCCTCAACGCTGGATAGTGACCTGATTGTTTATGTAGTTCTTGTATGTTTTGGAATTCGTTTCTCTGCAGGACTAATGTGTGGAGGGGTTTAATGGAGTAGGATATTTGGTACTTGGTCCCGTGTTTGTTTTGTAATTTTGGTGTGAATGTGTTTTTATATGGATGTGTTAAGTGGCATATTTAAGTTTGCTGTACCGTAGATGTTTGAGTAACGTGTTTTGGATTTTGCTTTGGGACATCCCTTGTGAGGAGACTGAATGGTGCAGGTGAGAGTATAGCTTGTTGGGAAGCTCTGCTGTAAAATCTTTTAGTTCCAGAAAATTATTTTGGGTTACTCTGCAGTGTATGCCAGGTAAGAAGTTTATTAGTTATTTCTTATTGTTTTGGATGCTTGTTTCTATAATATTTTTGTTTATCAAATGCCTTGTTTATGTTATTGTTATCATAACCATTTTGTCTGGCAGTGTTTTCTTGTTAAAATAATCAACTTGTACGATGTGTGTGAGAATCGTCTGGTAGAGTGGCCCTCCTTGAATTCATGCTGGTTTGAGGAAATGGATAGATAAGTTATATTTCTCTCTGCGATTGGTCTTTCTATGAATTCGTACATGATCAGTAATAAATACATTGGACTACAGGATACTAGGGTCCCTGTTGATTTGTTTGTTTTTATCATGGGTATTACATAAAGTTCTTTTCCAAATTTCTGGAGTTTTGCTGCACGGCTAGGAGTGGTTGAAAATATCAGTCAAAGGCTTTATTGCATTTGGGCCGAGGTGTTTTAGATGGATGCTCAATATCTTATTTATGGCTTCTTATTGGAAGGAGAAGTAGAGGAATGAGGAAAAAAGGAAAGGTGGAGGGAAGAATATAGATAAGACCAGAGCTTATCAGTGTAGAGGAAGAACGATAAAATGTGGAGGAGGTAGAGGAAAAGAGGGAAGAGGGGTGAGTGAATGGAGCGAAGAGGAGGAAGGGGAAGGAAGATACGGAAGAAGAAGGAGGAAAGGATATAAAAAGAGGGGACAAGAAGGAAGGGAGGATGAAGGAAGGAAAAAGAAGGGAGGGGATGAGAGGGTAAGGAAGGTAGGAAACAAGAGGAAAAGGAAGAGAGGGGCATGAGGAGTAGGGGGAAGGGTAGCATCGAGTAGGAGAATAGGTATATGGAAGAGGAATGAAGGAAAAAGGAAAAGTGTGGAAGGGAATGGAGGGGAAGGAGGAGGAGTGGAGGGGGTGCGAGAGAAGAGATGCGAAGGGTAGGTGAGGGGATAAAGGGGAATGGAGAAGGGAGAAGAGTGAAGGGGAATGGAGGGGAAGGAAGAAGCGTGGAAGGGAGAGGAGAGAAAGGAAGGAGAGGAGAGAGGAGGAAAGAGGAGGGAGAGGAAGGGGAAGGGAGATAAGTAGAAGCGCTACGAGGTGGAATGGGAGAGGAAAAGAGAGATTGGAGAGAGAAAGGGATGGGAGAGAATGAGCAGAGAGGGAAAAGGAGTTCAACCGAAAGGAGAGGGAAAAAAAAGAGTAAGGTAAAATATGGTGCTGGAAGAGTGAGAGAAGAAAAGAGAGCAGTAAGAGAAACAAGGAGAGGCCAGAGGAGAGGAGGAAAGAAGAGAGTTGGGGAAAGAATAAAGGAGAAGGGAGTAGAAGGAATGGAAGGAAATGAAGAAAACTGGAGGAGAGGAGAGAGGAAGAGATAAGGGGGAATGGAGTGGTGAGGACGGAAACAGTGAGGAGATTAGAGAGGAAACGGAAGAGGGGGGAATGGAATGGAGAGAGCAGGATGGGGGTGGGGAGTTGGAACAGGAGAAAATAATAGGAAACTGATGATTGAAGGAAAGCCCTTCGAGTCTGCTACCGGGACGTGCTGAGGTAGACTTATGAGCCGGGGAGAAGACATGAAGTCCGGACGTGCTCCACAAACATATCAACATTTTGGAACTATGAGCTAACAAAATCATGGAATAGAAAACGAGAAGTGAAAAAAGAAATGCAAGTATCTAATTAACTTTATTACAAAGGTAATTAAACGTTATGCAAGCATGAAACATATGCATGTTTCTGGTATATGTTTCGAATACCAAGGGATATGAAATTTACGTTATGATCAAATTCAACCAAGTGACTACATGGAAGTTATAGTTCTAAATGTCGTATTTAAGTGTTATTTATACACACATGATAACAAGATATAAAAAGAATAATAGATTTATCTGTGTGAGCAAAATACACCAAAATGTACAGACAAACACACACGTTACTTACACGAGCTTGCATAAACACACACACTACGCTCATTCACGCGCATAAACACAATTGCACACATATACAAACATACTTACATACACGTACACACACACACACACACACACACACACACACACACACACACACACACACACACACACACACACACACACACACACACACACACACACACACACACACACACACACACACACACACACACACACACAAACACACAAACACACACAAACACACAAACACACACACATACGCAACTCGGGGGCGCGTTTGGTAGAGTCCCAGACTGTCACTACGGCGGTCCAGGTTCGAATCTTGCCCAGGGCTGAAAACAATTTCAGTATCGCTGCGCTTCGAGTCGTTACTCCAACTCTCGTGGGCAGGGACTTGGTTGTGTGTGTGCGTGTAAGGTCAAAGCAATACGCATAGATCGGTCATACGAGCTCTGAGCTCTCTTCTGGGAGGGAAATAGCTGTCGATCACGAGTCCAACACGTGATCCAAAGACCAAGGTGAAACACACACACGCACTCGTGGTGCATTGGTAGAGTACTAGCCTACCACTACGGCGGTCCGGGTTAGAATCCCGCCCAAGGCTGAAGTAATTTCAGTATCGCTGCGAGTCGTTACTCCAACTCTCGTGGGCTGGGATTTGGGTGTGTGAGTGCGCACAAGGTCACAGCATTGCCCGTAAATTGATTATATATGAGCTCTGACCTCTCTACCGAGAGGAAAATAGCTGTCGATCACGAATCCAACACGTGATACAGGACCATGGTGAATCACATACACAAATATCACACACACATACAACTGCACACACACACACACGCAATTGCAACCCCTCCCCACACACACTTCGTCTTTCCTTATTTCTCCTTCATTTTCTTCACTCATGAAGGCCATTTTTTAACACAAGTATATGCAAGGTAATGCACATAGGTAAAAATAACAGTAAGAACGATTAGAAGTTATTTGGAAATTCGTTAACAAAAGTGAATAGTGAAAAGGATCTTGGCATGATTATCAGTAACGATCTCAAATCATTTAAACAGCGTTATTCAGCCTCTGAGAAAGCAAATAAGATTCTAGAACTGATTGCGCGATCTTTTGACTTCAAAAGTCCATCACTCATTAATTAAGCTATATAAATCGTTAGTTCGTCCACATTTGGAATATGCTGTTTCCGTAAGGTCACCGAAACTCATTAAAGACATTAACAGATTGGAAAAAAGTACAACGGCGAGCCACAAAGCTGATTCCAAATATCAAAAATAAATCATACGAAAATCGACTAAAACATAATCTGTTTTCCCTAAAAAAGCGTAGACTCAGAGGTGACTTGATACAGGTCTTTAAGATTCTAAAGGGAATTGATAACATCAAAAGTGACAAAATTTATACATTGAATGAGAATCAGACAAGAAACAATGGTCTCAAATTGTCAGGGAATAAATTTGATTTGGAAGTGGGTAGAAACAATTTCTCCAACCGTGTAGTGAATGGAATAAGCTTCCTGCAGAGGCAGTGCAATGTAGTTCAGTTCGAAGTTTTAAGAATCATTTATAAAAGCACCTAAGCAAGATGCTGTAATGATTATAATTTATTTTATATATTTTTTTATTTGTTTTGTCATTATTTGTGATATCTGTGAGTATATCTGTGAGTATATCAAACGAATAGAATCTGACTAATGAGATTAACATGTTCCTGGTAGTTCACCACAATACAAATGGTTAGAAATAGATTAAATTACAAGCTATATCAAATGAGATAATCAACAAGTCTTGGAAGTTATCAAGAAGATATTTTTAAATATATTTATGTCGAAAAAGATGCGGCTTAGGCCAAATGTGCAAAGACACGGGAACTTGTAAAGAATGCCAAAGTCAAAAGTGGAATGAGAACAGAAAAAGATAAACAGCAATTTTTCGGGAGAGCCTAAGATAATGGTTTTGAAATAAGAGGGTAATATATCACAGATAGCACTGCAAGAATACTAGAAATAGCCAATGCGAATATAGATGATTTACTATCGGCCAGGTTGGAGCTAAATGATTACTTGATGGTCAATAAGTCTGACATTTTATGCTGAGTTGAGACGAGGCTACCAAGTAATGTTGATTGATAACTGAGGAGTCTTGGATACATTATTTGCAGAAGAGCCGGAAAAGATGAAATGGATGGTGGGTTGATGGTTGCTATAAGAAACGACATAATTGTAGTGAAGTAGATTATGAGGGAAATACTTAATCAAATATGGATATGGACAACACAATAATCCAAGAAGAAAACCAGGTGACTCAGCTAAGAGGTAATGACTTAGTACTTGTGAGAATCAACACCGTGTGAGATCGAAACCTTTATTGGTATGACGTTTCGCTTGTTACAGCTTTTTCAAGTACAGACATATGGCTTTTTTTTTTATTCGGTAGATGATATTTATATACACACGGGCCTTTCTCCATTCGGAGGCCCGTAAGTGTTGAGGCGCTCTGTGTTCAGCTACTCCAGCGTTTTTTATAGTTATCTGGGCGGAGGGTATCCGACCAGGATGTGGGCGAGCCGTTCTATGTTTTCGGTGATGTTGTAAACTATGTCGGCTCCAGTCTTCCAAGCTTCGGGGGCCATGAGGTTGAATTGTCTACCTCTTCTCAGGGCGATGGTGTGAGCGCACTCTAGTAGATAGTGAAGGAGAGGCTCTGAGGTGTTCATCCCGCAGTGGTCGTATTCCCTTTCCTGTCGTTCGATGATTTCCCAGCAGCACTTGTACCCCAACCTGAGCCTGTGGATGATCACGGAGAGTCCTCTGTCGGCGATCTTGGTGGCGGGATGAGGGCACAGTTTGGTGGCCCTCTCAGGACATATGGCAAACACTCTGATTACATATAGGCCGACGGGAAGGAACTGGGAGAGGTTATCAGGGAGGGGTGGGTGGTAGGTGGAGGGGACGGGTGGGACTTGGTGGAGATAAAGGAGGACATTTCGGACTTTGTCAACTTAGTACTTACCACAATACAGACATTATTAGCCCTTTGAAATACCTTTGGCCCATGGGGTAAAATGACCCTGTAATGATTGAATTTCAATTAACTTTTGAAGAAATAAAGCCAAGGAATCACGGGGGGAAAGTTAGGCTCGGATTCAGAAATGCGGGTTTCTCAGACTAGTTCATTAGTAAAGGATAAAGCGTGAAGATGGAGATCAAATTTTGGTAGTAATCTTATTTTTTTTTTATCCATGTTAGTGATATGATGTAAGTTACAAAAAATCAGGAAAGCATGTTTGCATATGATTGGAAGATCATGAGAGGAGTGAAGAATGAGGAGGACTGTCAGCTCTGGAAAAAAAGAAAAAATAGACATTATGTTCGGCTGGAGCCAAGAATGGTAAATTAATTAATAAAAAAAAAAAGTATTGAAAATAGCCAATATCTCGAAAAGACTTTTTTTCTTTTTTCAGTTTTACAAAGGCAAATGAAGAGAAAGACCTGGGAGTATTATAACAGAGAAACTCATCTGACGGGCATATTAGTAAGATTATGGGAAGGCAAAGAGATTGCTGCATAATGCTAAGGTGGCTGTTCTTCTGTAATTATGTATTTTGCGTGTGATTTCAGCCTGTTGAGCATGACTTTGAGCAGAATTTTACTTGAATGGCAGACGATCCAATAATTTTGTCATTACTGGAGGTTGTCCTTCATGGATAATATTATCACTAGCGACTGCCTCTAAATGACTTGAATATTTGGATTAAACACGCCTTGAGTCAATCAGCTACCATGCTGGCCGGCACTGCACGTTCCCCAACGGGTACTTATACTCTCCCGTGATCTTGGGCCGCTCGGTTAATATGTATACCCAAATCCTAGTCTACCCTTGTTTGTCTCGGTGGGGTGGTAGTGTGGGAGGGCGAATCGTAGACAGTATTTGGCAACCATATCTGACAGTTATATTAGGGGCTGGGATACATTCTGCACATATCAGAATATATGTGTGTGTGTGTGTTTGAGTCCATTGGTGATGCAAATAAGTCACAAACACATCGAGCAAGGTCCGAGGTGAGCCTAGCGGTGTGCCCTCCGTGTGGACGCCTGGAACTTTATTTCTCTTTCCCAAGGCGACCAATTACTCTTTTTATCGGGGGATCTAAAGAGGTTTAGACTGAATGTGGTTACTTTTTCAGAGGTGAGAAAACCAGACAGAGTTGAAATCATTAGGGAGGGCAACGCTTACCTTTGATCAGGTTGCACAGATGGGGCCCACTTCGCAGGAATAACTTTAGGCAAATCTAAGTGACAACAGCATTGTCATAAAATTGACTTCGGTTGATGCGCGTATGATACTGATGGAGATGTAACATACCTTGAGATTAATCTCTCTTACTGGAGTATATGCTACCACTAGGGTATAGAAACTTGCAGAGAAAGTCTTATATGCTAAGCTTAATATGTAGTTGTCCAGCACCCACCACGAAACACTCATTGTTTTGGAAAACTTTAATGGGTTGCAAAGCTGGCTATGAAATATGTATTGACCTCGATGGCTCTGGAATCAGAAATATTAACAGTTCTCTCTCTCACTGAAATTTGTAAAGTTCAGAAGATTGAGGATTGCTGGTTCCTGGTTCTAAAGACGAGCTGCATCGAAAAATATTGTGTAGTAATAACGGAGTGGCTAAAGATATCTATTACATGTTTGTTTGTTTGTTTGTTTGTTTGTGTGTGTGTGTGTGTGTGTGTGTGTGTGTGTGTGTGTGTGTGTGTGTGTGTGTGTGTGTGTGTGTGTGTGTGTGTGTGTGTGTGTGTGTGTGTGTGTGTGTGTGTGTGTGTGTGTGTGTGTGTGTGTGTGTGTGTGTGTGTGCGTGTGTGTGTGTGTGTGTACGTGTGTGCGTGTCTGTGTGTGTGTATGTGTGTGTGTGTGTGTGTGTACGTGTGTGTGTGTGTGTGTGTACGTGTGTGCGTGTGTGTGTGTGTGTATGTGTGTGTGTGTGTGTGTGTGCGTCAGTGTGTGTGTGTGTGTGTGTGTTTGTGTGTGTGTGTGTGTGTGTGTGTGTGTGAGAGAGAGAGAGAGAGAGAGAGAGAGAGACAGAGAGAGAGAGAGAGAGAGAGAGAGAGAGAGAGAGAGAGAGAGAGAGAGAGAGAGAGAGAGAGAGAGAGAGAGAGAGAGAATAATACATAGACTACAACTTTAATTTTCCCTATTCTAAACACACAAAATAAGCCTTATATTATATAAAGTATGATGGATATTTGTCAGTATCACCATTAATACATAACTTAATCCTCTAAGTAGACTGGTTAAAATTTTTAACATAAATATAAGGCGTATGTTACATTTGAAGACTTAATAGTAAACGAACTGTTTGTCAAAGATTGATCTTTCTTGATCCGAAAATGATTCAAGAGTCATTACTGTTGACACTGAATACTTTTCTTTGATCCGGAGTGTATAAAATTCTTCAATTTGTTTTGAATAAGATTCTACCTAATTGAGGATGACTCCAAGTTCTTATCGCTATTTCCTAGATGAAGGATCTTGTTTAGAAAGCTTGAGAGCGCATATTTTCGCTTTGGATTGAGAAGAACATTTGAAAACTAGATGTCGTTTCTTTCTTGCTATAGTATCAGCCTAATTGCTCCGCCTTTACTGGTTCTTCAAAGATTGTTTTGAGTCTTGAATATATATATATTTTAAATCTTGTAAGATTTATGCGGCGACTTGATTAGTTATAAGATGAATTGTCTCTATCTTTATGTCTAGCTGAGAAATCATCGATCGCTGGTAGGCCACGCATATATTCAAAGTATGCACAAGAATTAATAATCCACATCACACTACAATGAAAATATATTCATATGATAGGCAATATTATGTTTATAATAGAGCATATAAGATAACATCAATAAGATGCATAATAGTCACATACTAAAAAGAAATAAGAGCGTAACGTCACGCATTTTCATTACATGGTAAAATCTGTTACGTCATGTCGTCGCTGCTTAGGCCCGGTCACCATGGAATTAATTTTTCACCTTCCTTTGCACATGTACGAGGTCTGTCCGGAAAGTATCCAGACATTATGACTATATTATAGAACTGGTAGTGCAATCCTAACAAAAGTTGGCGGACACTGACAGAAGACCCAACTGCCTATACGTGAGCATCGGTAGTGACAGTATATATATGTATATATATGTAGATGTATATATATACATATATGTATATATATATATTTATATATACATATATGTATATATATATATATATATATATATATATAATTTGTTCAGTAAAATTGTCAGTGTACATCACAGACCAAAGAGTAATACAACTCCTGGAGTTTATAAGTTACCATGTTTAGATTCTAATGTTGTATATTGGGGACAAAAGAGAAGAGACCTTACTACAAGGATAAAAGAGCACACGTACTCAGTCAAATATGGGCAAGAAAACTGTGCCGTATTTCAGCATGTTGCCAATAAAAACCAACTCATAAATTGGAACGACGCTTAAATAATCTATAAATCTAAATGCAATTTTAGAAGAAAAATCATAGAATTCTCTCTAGTAATTAATTTTCCCAATTATAATATCTCCAATGGCCAATGGTCACCGGATTGTATAACTTTCTTATCTGTGAAAAGACTGCTACCCTCTACACTAACTGTGGACAAAATCCACTTACGTCCACGTAGCGCCGGACACGTGACCTGAGTCCCCGTCTCTACCTGTTCACCTCACATATTTGTATATATACATGGTTCTCTCCACTCTGTAACGCATCTACACGAAGAGGATCACAAATAGTGATCGAACTATACATACATATACCAAAGAAGTTTTCCTCCTTACACGGGAGGTAGCCCCCCCCCCAAAAAAAAGAATATATATATATATATATATATATATATATATATATGCATACATACATACATATATGTATATATATATATATTTATATATATATATATATATATATATATATATATATATATATATATCACTCCCACTAATTCCATCCCCTACATACTCCACTCTCCTTTACCCTCTTCCATCCCTTTTATCATCACACCTCCTGGATGACGGGTCATCCCTGCATCTTGTCCACTGCTCTGGGTCAGAAGCAGTGTCAAAAGACACACCACATCCACAGCAAGGCCGCTTCATTAATTCGGCGACCCCTCCTCTCCGTCCCCTCATGTAGAAAAGGAAAATACGGGTAGAAATCCCTTCAGGCTGCGTCAATTTATTTCTCATACATACTCCCTCACCCACCATTCCCCACCCACGCCCCCTCATGTATCACTATAGCCAAAATATAGAAGTCACACTTTCTTCTAAAGTTTCCCTTTATTCTGACTGTGGGTTCTTCGTGATTATTATTTACAAATGTGTTACAACATTTTGTCTAAATGATATACAGTACATATACATATACATATACTTATACATATACATATACATATACATATACATATACATATACATACACACACACACACACACACACACACACACACACACACACACACACACACACACACACACACACACACACACACACACACACACACACACACACACACACACACACACACACACACACACACACACACACACACACACACACACACACACACACACACATGCATATATATATTTCTTATTCAAAGAAAGTGTTTAGTACTTTTCTTTTGAGAGATGATCTTTGATGTGCAATATCGTCTGTGAACCCATATCATGACATTCCAGAATATCATACTAATTTTCTATTTATTGAAAGAGTTGAATTTATGAAGAAAAAATGGAAACTTGACCCTTGTTTATAGATTATCACTTCCTACTTCAATAGTTTTTCGTAGAAATACATGCAATATCATATGGTTAGACATCGGTGACTAATTGAAAGTGTTGTACATACATTAAACACGGGTTGTATATATGCTTTTCGTTACATATATATCACAAATAATGAATACTGGTTTTAAGCTTGCTAAAGGATGTTGTATATTATGAGGGACACCCAAACCTGTCCTACTCTCAAGGCTTTGCTTGTGATCTCTGATAACTGGGTCATAAGACTGTGACGTGCGTCTTGGCCTCATGAATAAATCTTATTTCTCATGGCCAGTGACTGTACTTTAGTTGGGTAACATACATTTTTTAAGTCGATGAAAGGAAATGCCCAGTATAATAAAAAATTATGATAGTTTTACCTTAACCTTTATTACCGTATATATGACTTTTCAGAGCCCTCATTTTACAACTTGCTTAACGACAGTAAATACAAAATGATATGCCACTCGATGTGGAGAGGATTGATCGAAACGGGTTTCATTACGATTAATTCATCTCCTTCAATATCAAAGTTATGAAGTGCAGCTGAAGGAAAAGCCTGGTGACGGCTAGGTAACAGGCTAAGTGCTTCTCTGTGCCGGAAGGCTTTATTGAAATTGGATTTAGCACTTGCCTTGCCGAAAAGGTCACGTGTACTAGAATAAAATCACCTGGTGGCAACTGTAGCTATAAAATAATTAAATACAGATGAATGAAATTGCATGGTGATAGCCAAAATAAGTTCTTGAATGTAGATGAGGTTAACTACAAGGGGGCTTCAAAAAGTTCGTGGAAAAAGGACAATATGAAAAAATATGGTTATGTTTATTTTTCAACATATACAAACGTTGATCCTAGCGTTTATGTCCGTCTGAGTAGAACTGAGGATCATGTCATCTGAGCCATGTCATAGCAGTTCTTTTTACATCTTCAACTGATGGAAAATTGGTAAAGAGAAGTCGAATGAGGTTAAATCGCGGCTGTAAAGAGAATGTCAGGTGATTTCCCATCGAAATTCACGGAGCACAGCTCTTGTCTGCCAAGCACCGTGAGCGCGTGCATTGTCGTGGTGAAGATAACGCGTTGATGCAGGTTTCCAGGGCATGTTTCCGAGACTTTTTTGGACAGTTTTCTCAAAACGCATTTATAATAAGTAGATGTAATTGTTTTCTTGTTCTCGAGGAAGTCATACAGCAAAATATCTTCTGCATCCCAGAAGACAGTGGCCATGACCTTTCCTCTTGAACGCTCAGATTTTGCTTTGACTGGTCCACTTCCACCCCGTGGCAGCCACTGCTATGATTGAATTTTGTCCTCGATATCGTAATGGTATAGCCATGTTTCATCACCTGTCACAATTCTCAGCAGAAAACCTTCAGAGTCTTCATCCAACTTGATCAAAATTTCCATTGAAAGATCTGCTCTTGTTTGCTGTTGATCTGGTTGCAACAGCCTAGGGACCCATCGAGCGAAAATCTTACTTAGCCCCAAAAACTCTACTAGAAATGTGTGTGAAGAACCCACGGAAATTTTGAGTGTATCTTCTACTGATTAAGTGGTTATTTATTTATTCTTTTCAATCATGTCGCGGAGAGTATCAATGTTTTTCTCACAAAGTGACGTTGATGGCCTGCCAATGCAGGGCTCATCTTCAATTTCGTTTCTTCCACCTTTGAACCGACTTATCCATTTATAGGTTGTTGATTTCTTTTAGGTATTGTTTCAGAGCGTCAATGATTTCCCGATTCTCCCAACCGACTTTCTCCATGAATTTTATGTTAGTTCTGGCCTCGATTTTGGTGGATTCCATGTTGCTTGAATGGTGTCTGATTTCCAACTGGCGGCGATGCGTTATTACCTGCATTTATGGTTTTATGTTTAAACTTGTTATAACTCGTTGGTACAAGAATGTCCAGATGCCTTCCATATGATTTTTAGTTACGTACTTTTTCCACGAACTTTTTGAAGTTCCCTCATATATTAAGTTGAATCGAGACAAATTAATCTTGATTAACCTATTCAGTACGGAACGACATTACTGTTGTGTTTTGAGTGGCGAAAGGGGTGAAAACATGTCGCTCACCCTTGTTTTGATTAAACCTTTCCGCATCAAGCGACACGTCTTTATTCTGACTCTCGCTATGTTGTACGGCTGCACGTGACCCGTTCGGTAACAGGAGAGTTAACCTGACTTCGGTTAATTCCATTTCCATTAACCGTCCCTGACTGAGTGGCTCTTATTCTGTTAACTTGGCTACCGCCAGGCTATTTCATTCAAATGCACATGAGCTCTTTGGCAGTGAAGTGGGTAAACTAATCTTGATTAATCCTGTTTCGATAAACACATTCCTGTAGTTCTGACGCCATCTTGGATATCCCCTTCAATTGTCCACTTCGGAACAAAATGGTTGAATCTACTTAGGATAAGACACTTTTCACAAAGGTTTACAAACCTTTATTCCGGCTGCCAACAGGTTAACTTATTCAGCTGGACAGACGTCCATTTTTATTAGTTAAACATTAACACTGGTTTTTACCGTTATAAAGTTTTAGAAATAAGAAATATATTATGAGTAATTACAATCATATTTTCCCGTTCATTGTTTTTGAAAGATTACAATTAATTTAATTTTCAGTCCATCGAAGATGATTTCTTTCTTTTCTTAAATAATAATTACGTTGTCTGGCAATTGATATAAATTTGATGTGTGGATAAAAAAAAAAGTAAAAAGTGTTTGATAATAATTTTTGTATATTAAGAAAAATATTCAGTTTGTAATAAGTCTGTAATATATTTTTGTATATTAAAGAGAAAAAAAGGATTCAGTTGGTAACAAGTGCATTTCTGTTGTTTTTAGGGCCAGTTGTAGTAATATATTAATCCACGGGGTTTACCTGCTGTTATCAATATATACAGTATGCGCGCGCACACACACACACACACACACACACACACACACACACACACACACACACACACACACACACACACACACACAACTGTGTGTGTGTGTGTGTGTGTGTGTGTATGTGTGTGTGTGTGTGTGTGGATGTGTGTGTGTCTATGTGTGTGTATGTGTGTGTGTGTATACATTAATAGACACACACACGGTTGGTAGAGTTGGTAGAGTTCCCAGCTGGTACTACGGATGTCCGCGTTCGTATTCCAACCAGGGCTGAAATAAGTTCAGTATCGCTGCGCTGTGAGTCGCTACTCCAACTCTCGTGGGCGGGTAGTTGGGTGTGTGTGTGCGTGTATGGTCATAGCATTACCCACAGATTAGTTATATTTGAGCTTTGAACTCTCTTATGGTAGGGAAATACCTGTCGATCACAAGTCCAACACGTGATCTAAGACCATGGTGGCGAATCATGCACACATACACACGCATACACATATATATGTATATACATACATATACATATATAGATATAGATATAAATATAGATATAAATATAAATATAAATATGAATATAAATATAAATATAAATATAAATATAAATATAAATATAAATATAAATATAAATATAAATATAGATATGGATATGAATATAAATAGATATATATATATATATGTATATATATGCATACATATATATATATATATATATATATATATGTTTTGTTAAAAACAACTTGAGTAGACTTTAAAGTCTTCTGAACGTGAATTTCTGGTCACAGGATAGACAGAATGATAAAAAATTCCATGTATAAATTGGCTAACACATCAGAAAGGGGACTACCCCTGGCTAGGACAGAATATTGTCTGTATTCAGCGTCATTAAAAGTGAAAGTACCAAAATCTACACAAAGGGAAATTGGTTCAAGGTAATCTGTTTTAGGGGCAGGTAAATCTTAATTATCTAAATTGCTTACTACTCGCTCTAAAGCCTTTAGAACAAATATTTACATACGTATATCTTTTTTCATTACTTTTTTAAAATAATGCAGACGACAGCATTTTTTAGTGTGTTGTTTTATTTCATTAGATATATATATTTCTAACCAATCGAAACTCCTGTAGCAAGGGATGATATACTCTATAATACTAATTAAGCTTTCCGCCTAGGGTCAAGTGAAATTTTGTATGAGATCAATGAAATGCAAAGATCTACGTGTTCTGAATGCTTTTAATTGTACAAAAATACTTAATTATTTCATTTCTTAAAGCAGTGGTAACACTGTTGAGAAGACAATATTTAACATTGTGACTTCCAGCGTGAAAGATCTGAATAATATGCAACTACTTTTATACCTACTCACATTTTTCTTCAACGCTTTCCATTTTGTGATGATTTTATTTTTGTTTTACACTTGAAAATACTTCTTGATCACGCATGCGCTCCAGTAAATCGAAATATATAACCTATTATCAAATGAATTAATATTTTTTTAAAGTCACAGTACACGCAAGCAGAATGAAAGTCTGGCTTATATATGTCGGATAATTTGCAAAGGATCTGCAAAAGAAATAAATTAAAAATATTTGTCCATATCCAGTGATTTAGAGTATTGCATTTATGCATTACCTAACTTTAAAAAATCTTTGGCACTTACCTCTAAAATTTTGGCCTGCCATGAGTAGTCTGCACAAAGACAACTCAAATTCAAAGGTAGTCCTGAACAAATGACCAGATTTCATGGTCATGTCTGGGTGAATCCACAGTTGACTTGTATTTCCAATGAAATTTTCTGGTGCCTTTTACTTAACTATGTCTGGCACTTTAGATACAACGGCGTAGACTCACCAGGAATCTACTTTCACGCACAACTACTACATCCGGATCCGGTCTTGGTTTTTATACAGTTTAAATGTTGAGGTCAGGATCCGGAGAAGGGGGTTAACTGTTTCACAACTTCAACCCGATTGTTCGTTACAAATGAAAGTTTTAAACATATATGTCATATTATAATATAATTAGAAATATTATGTAGTTATTTCTTGTGATTTAATTTGTGTTCAGATCTATATGGTAATGTGGTGTATATGTGTGTTTGGAGCTATATTCTTCGCAACTTAACCATTATCACGCACTGATCATGTGATAGTCGCTTGCCTTAGGGCGTGGTTGGGTGCTCGTTCGTATGTTGTAATGTAGCTTTCCATGTGTAATGTTGTAATATGTAAAGTCATAGATGTTACACTGGGTCAATGGCTACCAGTGGCTGCAGTGACCGGTTCATAATAATTTGGCTTCCTAGGGCACTGCTATTTCAAGTAATGTCTCTGTATCTTTTTTTTTTTTTTTTTCAAAACTCATCTCCGTGACCTAACTCGACAGTAGTGGCCGCTATTGAAAATATATGGGGGAAAGACCCTTTTTCCTTATAGCTTCGTAACTCATTTATTGTAACTTGTAAAAGGATTGCAGGTTTCCAACGTTTGAAATTAAGCATATTGCACTGAAAGTCCATGTCAAACCAATGTATAGTAAAACACAAAAAGTAGTGAAGTATTTCTCCAATATAATAATGCTAAAAATTACTTTCTTACCATGCAATATATATTCATTTAATATAAATTGTCTTACGTTTACAATGATATGTGAGACTGTATATTAAACATCAGAAATCTTAGATGTGATTTATGAATTATAGAAAACTGACAAATGAAAATATAATTAATACATACTGATTAGGCAGCTAAAACGCTAATCAATATTCAGCAACCTCAATTTCGAATTGAAACATATTTTCATAGCATAATGTGACAAAATTATGCATGTTAATGAAAACATTTGTTTGGATGAAAACCAATCCAGTATTTGTACGGGATATATGATTATAATCAGAAAAAATATATATATTAGAAGGTACTCAATGCACATTAAGGTTATATCTATAAAGCGTTCAAACAGCTATGCTTGTAATATCTCCCACAACATGGAGATGTCTTGATCATAATTAAATGTTCAGCATTCAGCACACTTGTAATCAAGCACTGTGACTACAAAGATGCTGTCACATTAACAAGTCTATTATCAAAAGTCGCTGGATAGGAGGTATTTTTTTTTAATTGTGTGTCGGTGTGCATGGTATGCCTCAGTCCTACTTTAAGAGGACGAAGAATATGGTTTTATTACCAAGAATTAAAGTCGAGTTACATAAGTACCATCTATACAAAACCAAAATATTTGGAATTAGTTGCAGCTAAACATATTATGATGTGATATGCTCATAGGCACTTACATTATATTCACTTCAATATATGGTTGAACATACCAAGCTTAGATAGAGCTGATAAAATCAGTAAATGTTGATTTTTTGTTTGGGATTTCTAAAAAAGCATTTACAAATAGAAAATGTTAAAAACTACTAGGATCAGATGTAGGACTAAATACTTATAATCTTTTACATGTATCTCATTAAGTGCTTTCAATATGAACAATATTTAGAACACGCAGATATACACATCAAAGCACAGACACGTACACACACACACACACACACACACACACACACACACACACACACACACACACACACACACACACACACACACACACACACACACACACACACACACACACACACACACACACACACACACACACACACACACACACACACACACATAAGCACGCACACACACACACACACACACACACACACACACACACACACACACACACACACACACACACACACACACACACACACACACACACACACACACACACAAACACACATACTCATTGTAGAAGAAGGCAAGGAAAACAATCGAAACTACATATATAAAAAATCATGAAAACACCAACGGAAGAGATGGATTTGCTTGTTTATCAAAAGTTGCAAATATCTTCGTGCTGGGCGAAAAAAAAAAAAAAAAATCGTGCACGGGACAACTGATCACCGCCCAGGCTCTGTAACCTAACCGAACGGCCTACAGGCTGTGATATCAATTGTAATCTATAGAAAAACTTTTTATACATCTCTCTGAACAAGACTAAATTGGTCGAAACGTTAGAGCTGATAAATTTTTATATCGTCTTCGTTTTACTCCCATTCACCAAATCTCTCGAATATATATATATAAATATATATATATATATATATATATATATATATATATATATATATATATATATATATATATATATATAACTACAAAGTAATATCGTAACACATTCGCCCTGCCCGTGTTCCTTCTTCTTTCTCTGTATATAAGACATACCTTTTGCCCCACTACTCTGTATTCCACTGAAGTGGATCACAGTCCGTCATCGAAATATATGGTTATCATTTATTTCATTTCTTCTTATCCAACACACTGGGTTCCTGTTGAATATATATATATATATATATATATATATATATATATATATATATATATCTATATATATATATATATATATGTATATATGTATGTATCTATATTATATATATATGTATATACATATATATTTATGTATATATATATACATATATATATATATCCTGTGCTCTTCTGTAAATAGGGTTTAGTTTGATGTATTTGTTTATGCTATCATTATCACTGGCCCAAGCTTCCAAAAAGAGCCTGATGCCTATCTTGTTGTCTTTGTACAAGACATCGGCGCCCTGCCAATCAAATTCGTGCTGCTGTTCCTCACAATGTTTGAATACCACCAAACCCTGTTCCTTCCAGTTCACCGCTCTGCGATGTTCTTGCAGTGTTGAATCCAGCGTTTTCCATCACTCGAACATAGTGTACGTTATCGTTGCAATGTTGCAATATTTATATTTCACGTTGTAAAACACACCGGCCTGGTTCGACTAACCTTCCTGATCCCTTCCTCTGTAGAGTGTCCCGTGTAATGTGTTGCTTGGTTTATGTGCCCCATTGACACCATACCTCCGAAACTACCTTCACGTATGGGATCTCCACCCTTGTTGCTGGTAATAAAGTTGACATCTTTTTCCCGTTTCTAGTCAATCTATTTATCAAACAGGGTAACCAAGTTAAATTCAAAGCGTAAAGAAAACCTACCAATAAAAGTATTTATTCTAATTTCTACTCCAACTAAGATCTATAGATCAAGAGAGGAGTAGTGATAGGTTCCTATCTCCGAGAAATCTGGGTTTGCAGTGGAGAAAATTTAGACGAAGTGTGCCAATATGTCCAAGGGATAACTACTAAACTAAAATATAATGAACAATCATCAACAATGCAGTGAACCAGTCAATAGGATAATACTAACAACCGGAGACGACGCTATAACGCTTGCACCGGTATTCAAGGCTTGCAATATGGAGCATGTCAAACAACCAAGACAAATAGTTAAATTGCCAAACTAAAAGGAAAAATAACGAGAAAGATACCAAAGCTAATATCTACAAGATTTCATCCAAGGGATGTAGCAAGTCTTACCGGTGAAGCGTCCCATGACCTCAAACTGCGGATTTGTGAACAAACTAATAGACCAAAATAAGGATGAGTTAACTATATTTGAAACTGACACGATAAGGAAAAAGTGTCGGGAAATATTGGCTATTCGAGAACTAAATACTCTAGTACATATCAAGACATGTTCAATTTCAAATCTCCATTAGTCTATTTGTCTCCCATCGTGTAACATATTTTCGAAGGCCATCAGTGAATTTTTCTAAACATGTTATCTGTGACTCTTCCACGTCCCTTTCCCGTTTCTCACCAATTCCTCTTTTCTTTATTCATTTACCTACTTTATAAGCTCATATTTGTACTTGATAATTTATGACCAACCTCCATCAAGTGAAATGTACATTCAATAAAAGTTAGTGTTTGCTTTTGCCTAACCGATAGTTGGCGTCTTCAGACAACAAATGCGTTGGCGAATAAAAGCAGCCTATCATCACACCTCATGTTATTTTGTTAAATCTGTCTCTAGAATGAAATGACCCATTTTTATCAAGATATTTGTCCTAATGTTTTCTTATCATCTCCATATTAAGAATATAATAATGATAATAATACTCAAAACATTTCAGTCTTTGCCCTATCATTGTATTATTCATGCTGCCCTTACGCAAGATCTTTCAGATAAAGGACCTCCTTTTTCTCTCCGCAATTTTTTTTTATTCTATGTAGCATCAATTGATTTTAATTAGATGTGCAGTAAACAATATGCATCGAAAGGTCAAACTTACCTCCCAAATAAACCTTTCTGTAACCAGAGATATCCGTTTCAATTCATTTCCAGTTTACTCAGTTTTTCAGTAACCCTTCTGTAACAAAATGGCTAAACTTATCTCAGTTAACAATATTGCTTATTTTTATCCTATATATATTCATTCTAAATCATGTGTACTGGTTTCACACAGTCAAGGAGTTAAGCAACTTTGAAGTGACGCCACTTTAATTATTCTGGCTGAGATCGGACAATCTAATTCAGGAGATTAGATTTTTCTTAATACCCAAATGATTAAATGAATTCCATTCTATTTCTATTCCTTCTCTCACGATGGTGTAAACACATTCTCGAGACAAAGATATTAAAATGCAGATTTCTTCATCTTGGTAGATTGAATATTACCATCTTCTCAAGGATGTGGAAAAACAATTCCAAAGGCAACGACACTAGTTTTTTTTTATTCTTTCTGTATTTTATGTAACTACACCAACCAATTTTATTTAGATAAAGGAACCCCCCTCCCTCCCTGGATGGCTGTTAAGTTCTATCTCAATTAACCAATAGATGATGACTATTTTCGTCTATGATTTTTCCATCTGTAACAAGGTTATTTTATTCAACTGAAGGAAACTATCTGTTGTCAGAGGATGAACCCTAAATCCTCATCAGATAAATGTGTCGACTTTGTTATATTTGAAGTATTATCTTTAGCCTAAGATAAGATGAATCTATTCGGTTTAGAGAGATCCTTTTCAAGAAATGTTTAAAAACAGTCTTGATAAAAACTGTCTCAGTTGAGCCTGCACGGATGTTTGACAAGCGTGTCACACTTAGAAGAAATGCTGTTGCGTTACGGCAGACGATTTTTTTCATCTTAGGGTCACCCAGCTTTATTGATATTAAAAGAAATGTTGATTGTCTCAATTGTTCTAATGTTTCAATTTTCTCTACAAGAACGATTGCATCAAATTTGTTGTCGTAAAAGAAAATAAATCTGCGTAACACCAGATAAATTTATTCATTAATGAGGACCCTTTCAATACTAAAGAGTTAACACTTTTACTGCAGAAAGTTTCTTGGATGATGTATTCCAACTACTCTTACGCAGTTTTATTCAGTTGGGGGAAGCCTGGCAAAGATAAATGGTGATAAAAACCCCAAATATATTTTCCATTGCAGAAAGCCACTTGAATATTTCATTATGGTTGTCAACCAGGTAATTTCATTCAACTAAGGCAAGCCTCCCACATTCAAACGGTTAAGTATAATCACCGAGACGAATCACAATCACTTCCAAAACTCTTTCACAAGAGAAAAGCAACCACCTCATCCTCGAGCATAGGCTGATGCCTTTTACCTCACTGATCCACAAATAGCCCAAGGTATTTCTTCCAGCCCTCCACAGCATTCTTTACGTCGAGACACCCATACAAACACCACATCCTTGACAAACAATCTGAAACACTTTCGGGCTGACGAACAAACCTAAACGGACTTTCCATAACCTAGAGGAGGACAAACTTATCACTCTTTTGAGTAAAATATTAAATTGTTCCTATAATTTTCAAGACATATGGGAAAGAAAAACGTTCACGTCAGTTCTCACTTGGAGAAATGTTTAGTGAAAAGATAACCTGAATAGCGTCAACGCCTCACTTCCCGTCAAATCTATCCGACCAAATATAATCCTCCAAGAATGCGTTGTCAGTAAGTTCCATGGTGTTATAGAACTGGTGGTCATTATTATCATCCAATTTAATAAAGATTGTCACACACGTATATCTTTTTTATTTGCAATCCTGTTCAAATTGTGAATAAGGTCATTCTACTGAGACGTTAGAAGTCACCAGAATCTATGAGTGGGTAGTCTATCATTAACTCTAGTACCACATCCGAAAGCTGATGCAATCGCCGGGCGACATTCAGAACAAACCATCTACGATGCGCAATCAAGCCGAACTGGTTGTAATCACACTCTTTTTAACAATGTTGACTCTTCTTAAACTAAATCACACATCTCCCACCGGAATATATATATACATATATATATATAATATATATACATATATATATATATATATATATATATATATATATGCATTCATATATATATATTTGATATGAATTTATATATATGTATATATATATACAGATGCATGTATATATATTCATATACATATATGTATACATATATGTATATATATATCACTTGGACAAAATGTAGTGGCACATTTGTGAATAATGATCACGAAGAAC
>NC_134780.1:1592327-1597327 GCF_046742065.1 Oratosquilla oratoria | reverse complement strand
ATAGACTCAGGTAATGAGAGTAAGAAAACATAAACTAAAGGAACAGATCTGAAAGAAAGAACAAAAAATAAGAGAAAAAAAGATGGATAAAAAACAACACACACAAAAAACATATCTATATAGAAACATGAAACGAAGAAGAGAGGGAGAGAAAAAAAGAAAGAAAAATAATTTTAATCTATTTCCGCCTCCAGTTGCTCTGTGTCTTTACTCAGGAGTCTCGACCAAGACGCTTTGGTATGCAACGCGCATCTGAAAGACATGATGTCCTGAGGCTTGTCGTCCTCCCATTTCCTCCTCAGTCTTCTAGCTCCCACTCTCTTCCATCATTCATTCCTCTCACCGCCAACCTGCCTCATCATTTTCGTTATTTGATTTAATCTTTTATTCCCTCTTTCTTTTTTTTTTCGTATGTCTCTTTTCTATCTTTCTTTCTTTCTTTCTTTTTTCTTTCTTTCTTTCTTTCTTTCTTTCTTTCTTCTTTCTTTCGTTCTTTCTTTCTTTCTTTCCTTCTTTACTTCTTTCTTTCATTCTTTCTTTCTATTTTTCTTTTTTCTTTTTTCTTTCTTTCTTTAATTCTTTCTTTCGTTTTCTTTCTTTTTTCTTGCTTTCTTTCCTTCTTTCTTTCATACTTTCTTTCTTTCTTTCTTTTTCTTTCTTTCTTTCTTTCTTTTTCTTTTTCTCTCTTTCTTTTTTCTTTCTTTCTTTTTCTATCTTTCTTTCTTTCTTTCTTTCTTTCTTTCTTTTTTCTTTCTTTCTTTCCTTCCTTCTTTACTTCTTTCTTTCTTTCTTTCTTTCTTTCTTTCTTTCTTTCTTTCTTTCTTTCTTTCTTTCTTTCTTTCTTTCTTTCTTTCTTTCCTTCTTTCTTTCTTTCCTTCTTTCCTTCTTTCCTTCTTTCCTTCTTTCTTTCTTTCTTTCTTTCTTTCTTTCTTTCTTTCTTTCTTTCTTTCTTTCTTTCTTTCTTTCTTTCTTTCTTTCTTTCTTTCTTTCTTTTTTCTTTCTTTCTTTCTTTCTTTCCTTCCTTCTTTACTTCTTTCTTTCTTTCTTTCTTTCTTTCTTTCTCTCATTCTTTCTTTCTTTCTTTCATTCATTCATTATTTCTTTCTTTCTTTCTTTCTTTCTTTCTTTCTTTCTTTCTTTCTTTCTTTCTTTCTTTCTTTACTTCTTTCTTTCTTTCATCCATATATAATTTGGTCTTCACTTCTTTCTTTCTCTTTCTTTATTTTCTATTTTCTTTCTTTCTTTCATACATTCTTTTATTATTTTTCTTTCTTCTTACTTAAGTTATTGACCCAAATATCTTCTGAAGCTCTGTTTGTGCCCTTCACTTCAACGTGTGTTGTCTTTTTGAGTAGTGAATTTTTTTTTTGCAGAATAACTATTAATGTTAGCTAAAATAAAATAACAGTTATGACACTCATCAACATATTGATCGATTAATTGATTTCCTTGACCATATTCATCACTAGGTTAAACTGAAACTAGAACAACAAAATATAGAAAGATATAATGCATGGAAAAAGAAACCCATGCTATCTCTTTTGATGGGTGACAGTTAGGATGATGGCACAATTCGTAGAATATAGTCACAATGTTAGTTTAGACCAGGGGTTCTTAATTTTTTTTCTCCAATTCCCCACTTTTTAGTGAGCCAACTCTCCATTTCCCACCACAGCATCGGTCTTTGACAAATTCGATTTTAACCCATGCAGTGTTTAGTACGTAAATATACGCTTTGCTTTTTTGTGCCATTTTACGGCCCTTAATTTTTGTTTTCCCCACTTGGCAACTCCGCCATTCCCCACCAGTGGGGAATTCCCCACAGGTTAAGAACCACTGGTTTAGACATACTTCATCCTTTGCTTTACAGACAGACTTGGCTGTATAACATCTGACAGTAGTAAATTGTAGGGAAGGGCCTAAAAGTTTGACAGTAGTACGTAACGGAATCGAATGTAGTCAAAACAAAATTCCGAAGTGTAACAAACTTGGTAAAGGATACTACCTATATACAGGGCTCATCCAATCCAATTAATCGAGGAATTTGTTTAATTGTGTGTGACAGAGGTCCGCCTTAGTTGAAAAAATCCTATTAGCGTTAGCCAGACTACACTTTGGTACTGAAGTATCATCCTTAGTTCTCAATTCGTTATATGAGATCTCAATGGCAGCATTATTCGCAACATAATCCAGAGTGTCTGCAGCATCCACAATACCTACAACCCTCGCAGCATTTTCAGTTTGCTCATCATTCACAGCATTCACAGCATCAGCAGCATGCACACAGTGTACACAGCATCCTTAGTTCTCAATTCGTTATATGGGATCTCAATGGCAGTATTATTCGCAACATAATCCACAGTATCTGCAGCATCCACAATAACCTACAACGCTCGCAGCATTTTCAGCTTGCTCATCATTGACAGCATTCACAGCATCAGCAGCATGCACAGTGTACACAGCATTCGGAGCACCCTGACATTCTGAACTTGATTCTTGGCAGAAGTGGTTCCTCATTAGTTTGGGCGCTTCTTGACATTACTCACCAATGCGGAAGTTTCTACCTTAGTTGCAGTTTCGGCCTGGGTTCTGTAAACTTCTTTAACTTCTTCAAGCTGAAAATGGAACATACAAATTTTATTAAACTGGAGGGAAAATGAAATTTGGACCCTCTTTTATCTCGAATCTATTCCTTAAAGTAACCAAATCGTCCAGCACTAAGCGGAACATAATTGGCAAACAAAAGCATCGAATCGAAGGAGTTGACCGTTTCAAAATCTTAACATACATACATACATACATACATACATACATACATACATACATACATACATACATACATACATACATACATACATACATACATACATACATACATACATACATACATACATACATGCATACATACATACATACATACATACATACATACATACATACATATATACATACATACATACATACATACATACATACATACATACATACATACATACATACATACATACATACATACATACATACATACATACATACATACATACATACATATATATATATATATATATATATATATATATATATATACACAAAAATAATCACAATAACGCATGACTAAATAGTACTGCAGAAACCACAGGGAAAATAAAGTCGGAATACTATACGTTTTCGTCTATTACGACATCCTCAAAGTACAAGAAAGAGACATAGAAAATAATATTTTGTACAGAAATAAGAAAACTATGGAAGGTTATACTCACATAAAAGTTTCGTACAATATACATACACACACACATTCATTTATATGTATTTATAGTCACATAAAAGTTTCGTACAATATACATACACTCACATTCATTTACATATATTGTACGGAACTTTTATGTGGCTATAACTTTCCCAAGTTTACTTATTTCTTTATAAATATTGTGTTCAATGTCTCTTTTTTGTACTCTGAGGATGTCTTAATAGACGAAAACGTTTAGTATTCCGACTTTACTTTCCCTGTGGTTTCTGCAATATATATATATATATATATATATATATATATATATATATATGTATATATATATATATAATATATATATAGTATATATATAAATCTATATATGTGTGTGTGTGTGTGTGTGTGTGTGTGTGTGTGTGTGTGTGTGTGTGTGTGTATGTATATATATGTATATATATATGTATATATATATATATATATATATATATATATATATATATATATATATATATATATATATATATATATATATATATATATATATATAATATTGAACAGGAAAGGAGGGTCGGGGTGTGTGGAGTATGGAGTTGTTATGTGTGAATGATATTTTGACGCAATCCGAAAATATTTCACCCCTTCTTCTCTTTTTCTGCATGAGGGAACGGAAAAAGGGGGTGGGGGTCGCCGATTAAGTGAAGCGGCTTTGTTGTGGATGCCCTGTGTCTTGCTGTATTGCCTCTGACCCACGGCAGTGCGCGTGATACAGGTATGTCCCGTCATCCACGAGGAGCTAAGAGGAGAGGGAGGAAAGGGTGGTGGATAGGAGTGGAAAGGGTGAGAGTAGGTACGTGCCTTTGACCTGGATACCTCCCATATAAGGGGGAAAAATCTTCTGGGTATATAGCTAGGTAGGTAGATAGAGAAGAAAAAAATACCGTATCTAGTTTAAACCATATACCTACCAGTTAACAAGCCAGCGTCGCATCACAAATCCAACGGTTCTTACTTTAAACGTCGAACAGAGCAGCATACGAGAATAACTATACACACTCACACGAAAGTCTGTGGCAATCGGCCGAAATTTTTAGAAAAAGACATTAGCTATGAAAGCGCACAAGGTGAATTGACACATATATCTAGACCATAGAACCGCATCACTGTTGATTTTTATCAGCGAAATGGCTACAATTATAATAGTAAAACCCAAAACCTAATGAAACGTTTTCTGGTCGAAATTCTTAAAATCGGGTTTTAAGAAAAGAAAAAAAAAATCCATATTCATTATACTCTCATCATAAACTCTTCATCGGGATGTGTCAGTTGATTTTTGTTTCTCTAATTTGGTATAAACTTGAATGTCATAATTTGAAGTGTTTCTTTATACGTATTTTTGACAAAATTTCTGTTTGACGTAGATGCATATTAAGAAAACTACTAAAATACATCTTATCTATTTCTTTATTTATTCACTTATTATGATTATTTTTCTTTATCATTATTATTGTTATTATTACTATTATTGTTGTTGTTGTTGTTGTTGTTGTTGTTGTTGTTGTTGTTGTTGTTGTTGTTGTTGTTGTTGTTGTTGTTGTTGTTGTTGTTGTTGTTGTTGTTGTTGTTGTTGTTGTTGTTGTTGTTGTTGTTGTTGTTGTTGTTGTTGTTGTTGCAATCCTTATATAGTCAAGACTTGGTAAAGGATGAGAGTGACAAATAACTATTATGCAAATTTTTTCATATACCCCGATTGATTGACCCCTCCCCTAAGAATTGT
>NC_134780.1:1582327-1589827 GCF_046742065.1 Oratosquilla oratoria | reverse complement strand
AGAGAAGTATCTCCTAATGAAATAGTATATAAAGGTAAAGATACGAATATTAGCGCTATTTGGAAAGGTGTGAGTAATTACTAGGCCAATGTCAGGTACCTTGGAGAAAAGAAGGTCGACATGCTTGGTTGATTTCTGAGAAAATATTAGTAATTAATTTCGACATATAATTTTGGTAGAAACTAGGAAAATATGATAACCAAGTGTAAAACGGTATGTCCACCATAACCACCACCATAACCACCACCATAACCACCACCACCTGGACCTTGAACACCACAAAGGTCACCACCAATAACAAGACCAAGATCACCATCACCAATATGACCACTACCACGAAATCTGTCACTATCATCACAACCAAAACAACCTAGGGTATCGATATTATCATTATTACTGACACAATCATTACCACCATTGCTACCACTGCCACCTTTACCACCGTCACTAACACTTCACCACCACCACCACTACCACCACCAACAACAATTGTCACCATCACAGAGATCGCCAACATCCCGAATAACAGTACAAGCACAACTACCATAAAAAACACCACTACATTCGCCAACACTACTGCCACTCGCACTACCACCACCACCATCATAAAAACCGCTATCATCGTCACCATCACCATAACTATCACCATCACCATCACCATCACCATCACCATCACCATCACCATCACCATCACCATCACCATCACCATCACCATCACCATCACCATCACTATCACCATCGCAATTGTCATCGCCATCAACATCGCCATCATCATTGCCATCGCTATCACCATTACCATTAACATTACCATTAACATTACCATTAACATTACCATTAACATTACCATTAACATTACCATTAACATTACCATTAACATTACCATTAACATTACCATTAACATTACCATTAACATTACCATTAACATTACCATTAACATTAACATTAACATTAACATTAACATTAACATTAACATTAACATCAACATTGTAAAATAAGTTTGCTACATAAATGTTGATTTAGCTAGTGAGGTAAAGTCTCGAGTGGACTTGGTCGATTTATTTTCAGGTACTGGAGATATGGTACAAAGGAAAAAAAAATTCCTTTGTGAAATAAGGAGGAGCGTCTCCCTCCCTTTGCCAGGTCCTTACTATAACGGGCGCAGCCGTTCGTTCATAAAAAGGCTAAGTGCTTAGGTAAGCACGTAAGTGCCGTTGCTATAAGGGAGATGTACTTGTATTTGTGATTGGATATATATTATACGGGTGTTGTTTGCGTTGTATGGGGTTTAGTTATATTATTGGTGGATGTGGCTAGATATGGCGTATATATTGAAGTTACGATAATGTAATTGGGGTAGGTCTAAGAAAGGGTCTGGATCTATCTGGTGACATTAGGCATATCCGTGTTCGTCATGGAGGATAGTGTCATGTTGTCGTACGTTGCATTTTTGGGTCAATTTGTTTTGTGATTGAGGAATTTGTGAGGTGTGCAAATATTGGATACCATTACCATTACCATTACCAATACCATTACCATTACCATTACCATTACCATCGCCATTGCCATTGCCATTGTCATTGCCATTACCATTGCCATTGCCATTGCCATTGCTATTGTCATTGCCATTGCCATTGTCATTGCCATTACTATTACCATAACTATCACTATCACCATCACAATTACCATTGCCATCGCCATCGCCATCACCATCACCATCACCATCACCATCACCATCACCATCACCATCACCATCACCATCACCATCACCATCACCATCACCATCACCATCACCATCACCATCACCATCGCCATCACCATCACCATCACCATCACCATCACCATCACCATCACCATCACCATCGCCATCGCCATCGCCATCACCATCACCATCACCATCACCATCACCATCACCATCACCATCACCATCACCATCACCATCGCCATCGCCATCGCCATCACCATCACCATCACCATCACCATCACCATCACCATCACCATCACCATCACCATCACCATCACCATCACCATCACCATCACCATCACCACCATCACCATCACCCTCACCCTACCCCTCACCCTCACTCTAACCCTCACCCTTACGCTCACCCTCACCCTGACTTTCACCCTCACTCTTACCCTCACCCTCACCCTCACCCTCACCATCACCCTCACCCTCACCCTCACCATCACCATCACCATCACCATCACCATCACCATCACCATCACCATCACCATCACCATCACCATCACCATCACCATCATTATCACCATCGCCATCGCCATCACCATCACCACCTTCCACCACCTGCCGAACAGCAGGCACAGCTGTGGCTCAGCAAATTTTGCTTATCCAATGGCATTATCCAGTCGGACTTGCCGAGGGGCCTTAGAGCCTTGCTTCCACTCTTCCTCCACGTCCTCATCCTCACTTCATCGCCTCCTTCAGCATTTCCTTTAGATTTCACGAACTCACCTTCATGAACTCCCACTCCATTTGATCCCCATTCATGCCCATCTTCTTTTTAAATCACCTATTTAATTTCCTTCTCTTTCAGCCTCTCATGCTGTTCTAGTTCTCCTCCTTCACCTCTTCCTTTTCATTCCACCCCCTCCCCCTTTCTTCCTCTTTTCCATCATTCTCTTCCCTCTCCCCTCACGAACTATCTTCTGGTTTTCTGTTCCTCCTCAACTCCCGTTGCCTCCTTCGTCTAACCACTCAGCCTTCTAACCGCATACTCCTTCTCCCCTACCTCCTCCTCCTCCTCTTCCTCCTCCTCCCTGTTCAATTTCTCCCTCGTTCTTAACTACTTTTTCCTTCTCTCTCACTTCCTATTCTTCATTCTCCCTACACATTTAATCCCTATCTACCCCTCTTCTCTTCTCCTTTGCATCATACTCCTTCTCCTCTACCTCCTCTACCTTCTTCTGAAATTGTTCCTTCTCCTCTTCCTTCTTCATCTCCTCTTCCTTTCTCCTTTGGATCATACTCTTTCTCTTCTACCTCCTTTGTCTCCTTCTGAAATTGTTCCTTCTCCTCTTCCTTCTCCATCTCCTCTTCCTCCTCTTCGCCTTCCTCCCCGTCCTCTTCCTCATTTTTCTCTTACATCTGCCTTCCTCGACCTCCTCCCTGTTCTACACTTTCTCCTTCGTCAAATTCGTATCACGTTGTCCATCCCTTGTCTGTCCTTGTCACACATTTTCACATTTTCGTCCCTAGGGAATATTTCTTTTTTTTTTGTGTATGTGCGGGTGAGTGCGTACGTACGCACCTGTATGTGTGTGTGTGTGTGTGTGTGTGTGTGTGTGTGTGTGTGTGTGTGTGTGTGTGTGTGTGTGTGTGTGTGTGTGTGTGTGTGTGTGTGTGTGTGTGTGTGTGTGTGTGTGTGTGTGTGTGTGTGTATGTGTGTGTGTGTGTGTGTGTGTGCGCGCATGTGTTCGCGGGTGTGTGTAGTATGGTTGTATTTTGTTCCCATATACCTGAACAAAATCGTCCTGGGTAAAAAACATAAAATCAACAGAATACATACGCTTTCAGTCGACCTCTTTACTGAAGGACCCTCGTCTTCCAAGGAGACACCATTCTTCTCGAAGTCTTCCTTGCCCTATTGCAACTTGACCCCCTCTGTTTATCTTCGTCCTCATTAACCTCTTCCTCGTCTTCTTTTAAGTTGTTTTTTCTCGCCCTCAACTTTACTGTCATTGTTTTCCTTCTTTTCACTTCTCATATACTCTTAAGATTTTATTTCAAACTTAACCTTGTTTTTATCCTATATTTCTTCTTCTATTATATCAACTCACTCTACATCATATATACAATAATTCTCCTATTCCTCCTTAATCTCGAACCCCACTCCTTTCTATCTGTTTTCTTTTCCTTCTTCCTTTCTCCTCCTCTTTTCCTCCTCCTGCTCCACCTCCTACTTTTGATTGATGTTCTACTCCCCTTCTTCCTTCATCATCACTTACTACATCTCATTTCACCATCCTTTTCTTTTATCTTATCATCGCACTTTCCTGTTCCTTCCGTTTACCTCATCCGAAATGACATAATCTACACCTCTAGCTTCTTCATTCAACATAATCAGGTTTCTTCATTCATATTGCCTCAACGGAACGTGTACCAAACTCTTCTTCATTTCATTCTACACACTTTTCTCAATTCTCCACAACGCTTCTCTACTCTCCTCTCCTCTACTCCCTCGTCTCTCCCTTCACCTCCTCTCCCCTCCCCTCCCCTCCTCTCCTATTCTCTCCTCTCCTCTCCTCTCCTCTCCTCTCCTCTCCTCTCCTCTCTCTCCTCTCCTCTCCTCTCCTCTCCTCTCTTTACTCTACTCTACTCTAGTCTACTCTACTCTACTCTACTCTACTCTACTCTCCCCTTCCCTCCTCTCCTCTCCTTTCCATTCCTTTACTCTCCTCTCCTCCCCCTCCTCTCCTCTCCTCTCCTCTCCTCTCCTCTCCTCTCCTCTCCTCTCCTCTCCTCTCCTCTCCTCTCCTCTCCTCTCCTCTCCTCTACTCTATTTTCTTCTCTTCTCCTACCCAGTATTCTTCTCTGTGTGTATGTGTGTGTGTGTGTGTGTATGTGTGTGTGTGTGCGTGTGTGTGTGCGTGCGTGTGTGTAATCACATTGGTCTTTGGATCACGTGTTGGACTCATGATTGACAGTTATTAACCTCCCGGATGAGAGCTCAGAGCTCGTATGACCGATCTATGGGTAATACTGTGACCTTACACGCACACACACCCCCAACTCCCCGCCCACGAGAGTTGGAGTAACACCCCTCAGCGCTGCGATACTGATATTATTTCAGCCCCGGGCGAGAGTCGAACCCGGACCTCCGTAGTGGCAGGCCAGAGCTCTAACCACAGCGCCATGAGAGTTGTGTGTGTGTGTGTGTGTGTGTGTGTGTGTGTGTGTGTGTGTGTGTGTGTGTGTGTGTGTGTGTGTGTGTGTGTGTGTGTGTGTGTGTGTGTGTGTGTGTGTGTGTGTGTGTGTGTGTGTGTGTGTGTGTGTGTGCGCGCGCGCGCCATGGAGAAGTAAATCAACTATATATGTGTAGATATGGACCAAATGGTCTCCTGTCGGCATGCTCCGCCTTTGTAATCCTTTGTACTTATACTTTACTTCCCCTTACACCGTTCTCCGGTTTAAAGTCTGGATGTTATAAAATCACTGATTTTATGAATTACATAGGATTACAAAGTATGAGCAGGCCAATACGAGACCTTTTGATTCATAACTAGGTATGTTGCAAAATAAATAAATATATAAATTAATAAATAAATAGATAAATAAATAAATAAATAGATAAATAAATAAATAAATAGATAAATAAACAAATGAATAGATAAATAAATAAATGAATAAATAAATAAATAAATAAATAAATAAATAAATAGATAAATAAATAAATAAATGAATAAATAAATAAATAAATAAATAAATAAATAAATAAATAAATAAATAAATAAATAAATAAATAAATAAATAAATAAATAAATAAATAAATAAATAAATAAACAGACAAATAAAATGAATAAATAGAAAGTGACAGGCTGTAAGCCTACCTGGGAGCAGAAGTAAGAAGTAAGTAAGAAAATGACAAATATCAATCACATAAATAACAAATAATAATAGATAAACAGGTAAATGATAATAGTTTATAATAAACAACAAATAAATGAATAATGAGAAATAAACAGGCCAATGATAATAGATATTGAATAAACTATAAAATAAATGAGTAAATAAAATAAAATAAAATAAGTGGCAGGCTTCACACCTTATTACCTAGGTGTCTATCTAAGTGAATCTTAATGTTTCGAACTGTACTGCACTACACTGCCTCTCCAGGAACTTTATTCCAGTCATTTACTACACGGTTGGTGAAGTTGTTTCTACCCACTTCCAAATCAAATATATTTCCTGACAGTTTGAGACCATTATTTCTTGTATGGTTCACATTCAGTGTAAATATTTCGTCAATCTTGATGCTGTCAGTTTCCCTTAGAATCTTAGAGACTTATATAATATCACCTTTGAGTCTACATTTTTTTTTTTTAAGAATAATAGATTCATATGTTTTAGTCGATTTTCATATGACTTATTTCTGTTATTTGGAATTAGTTTTGTGGTTCTTTTTCCAATCCGTTAATGTATTTGATGAGATTAAGCGACTACGGAAACTGTATATTCCAAATGTGGACGAACTAACGATTTTTATAGCATGCGATAGACTTATGAAATAAAATAATCCTACTTTCTTTCTCTGAGGCAGATATACACTGCTTAGATGATTTAAGATTATTACTGGTAATTACGCCGAGAGCCTTTCCACTATCCACTTTTGTTAACGAATTTCCAAATAACTTGTAATCGTACATGTGATACAGTATAGAGGAAAAGCTATTTGTGAAATGAAATCGTTATTCCAATTACTACCTCTCTCTTTCTCTCCCCCTCTCTCTCTGTTCTTCAGTCCTTTAGTTGAGATAAAGAATATAAGAAGAATGCTGTTTTATTTCTTGCATGAGGTAATTGCAAACAAGAAGTGTCACAAATCGTGTTTGGAAATCTAGGTGTGCATAACATCTTAAAGAAGGAAAACACTCTGTGTCTAAGTTCAGAGGACCAGAAGCCGTGAGTTGTGATAGGAAATGGAAAAAGATACCGTACAAAGGCGGGCAGGAAAACGCTGAGGATTATCAGTAAGAAAAGAAATGTTAAGCAAAGAGTTTTAAATTCCTCTCGAATGAGAAGTCAAGTACTTCACTCCAAACATGAGACACATACTCTGTGTAATGACTTCTAATTCTCTGTAGAGTTAACAGCTGAGCAGAAGTTAGGAAGCATAGAAAATCAACATGGAGAAACTTTTAAGGAAGTGAGGAATTCATCCACATCATGAACCTTTAAAGTGTTGAAGCCAGAAACAATTAAAAATAACCCATATAAAAATAAAATCATGAAAAGCACGAAAAAAATAAATGCGAAGATAAACAGAAATTATAGCCATTCATATACATAAAAGATTAAACAAACGGCTTATTTTATTTTTTTCCGATAAAGACAAAGAAACACTGCTGTCGCTGTGAAACATACGGGATATGAATGTATTTTCTATGCTTTTCAGTGATCAGAAATCATACGAGGAGTTAAAAGAGGCAGTTTTATCTAATGTAGGAATGATCTGGTGGAGGAGAGATTATACAAAGTTCTTGGAAGAGGATTGCGGGATTCGAACTCACCACTAACCGCATGCGAAACTAGCACACTTTTGATTATGCAACCAACGCACAGAAAATAAATGTTCGTTTAATATCTGAGTATTCCTCTAATTGATTCTGCACAGGATACAATTCAATCTGCAGTCACCAACGAAAATATTACATTTTCTTTCAACAGAGTCTCTCAATAGTATTATGTACATATAATGTAAACACACACACAAACACACACACACGCACACACACACACACACACACACACACACACACACA
>NC_134780.1:1562327-1572327 GCF_046742065.1 Oratosquilla oratoria | reverse complement strand
CTGACGACACTGCGCTTGTAGCAGGATCATAGGAGGGATTGAGGAGGTTAGTGACAGAGTTTGAGAACGTGTGTAAAAGAAGGAAGCTGAAGATAAATGTGGGCAAAAGTAAGGTGATGAGATGTACAAGGGGAGAGAGTGACAGCAGGCTGGAAGTGAGCATTAAGGGAGAGAGACTGGAGGAAGTGGATAGTTTTAGATATTTGGGTGCGAATGTGGCAGGAAAGGGAGGAGTGGGAGTGGAGGTAGAATGTAAATTGAGAGAAGCGAGTAAATGCCTTGGTGGATTAAAAAGTGTGTTGAGAAATAGACATCTGGGAATGGATACTAAGAGGAGGTTATATGAAAGAGTGATTGTGCCGACAGAACTGTACGGGGCAGAAACATGGAACATAAGAGAAGAAAAGAGAAGGAGTTTGAATGTGTTTGAATGAAATGTCTGAAAAGTATGATAGGGGTTACTAGGCTAGATAGAGTGGGAAATGAGGAGGTGAGGAGGAGAACAGGGGTGGAAAGGGAGTTGGGAGATAATGTTGATGAAAGAGTATCAGGATGGTTTGGACGTGGACACATGGAAAGAATGAGTGAAGAAATATTAGTAAAAGAAGTGTGGAAGGCAGAGGTGGAAGGAGTGAATATGAGGGAGCGTCCTAGGAGGAGATGGATGGATGGGGTAAAAGGGGCTTTACAAAAGAGAGGAATGTCTATTGAGGAAGGACGGGAGAGGACAGAAGATAGGAGTTAATGGAGAAAGGTTGTGTATGGATGATGCTGTGATGAGGGGGAGTGGGTTGGGGGTGTTGGTGGGGGGTGAGAAAGTATGTATGAGAAATAATTTGACGGAGCCCGAAGGGATTTCTCCCCGTCTTCTCCTTTTCTGCATGAGAGGACGGAGAGGGGGGGGTCGCCGAATCAGTGAAGCGGCCTTGCTGTGGATGTGCTGTGTCTTGCAACACTGCTTATGACCCAGTGCAGTGGACAGGATGCAGGGATGACCCGTCATCTAGGAGGTGCTAAAATGAGAGGGAGGGAGGAGGAGATGGAATGGTTGGGAGTGGTTTCTATGCCTTTTTCTTTTTGGCTACCCCCGTGTAAGGGGAAAAAAAGCCTTTGGTATATGTATGTATGTACAAGGTTCGGTGCTCATATCAAATAGTTGTAGTTGTTGTACTATCATCTCTGTCTAGTCACATTCATTGGTCAGCGTTTTAATTGGTGTTCTGGATTTCATATTGAATAATAATCTATAATTTGCACATGTGAGGTTACTACGATTTTATTGCTTTGGGTTACTGTGCACTATCTGCCATTTTTCTTTATCTTTTTAGGATTTGTATGATGTTTGGAAGTATTGTGGTGGTAGAGTTACTTTCTTTGAAAGTATGTTGATTTAGAACAGTGGGTAAATTACAAAGGATTACAAAGGCGGAGCATGCCGACAGGAGACCTTTTGATCCATATCTAGGTCGGATGCAAAAAAAGAAATCATATTAATAATAAATAAAAACTATAATAATGTAAATAACAAATAAAATACATAAATAAATGCATAGGTATAGTAAAAATAATAAACAGGTAAATAGTAAATGATAATAAATTGACATATAACTAATAATAAATGAAAATCAGACAGACAAATTATAACAAAACAAAAACAAATAATATAACATAAATCATAATCATTACAGCATCTTACTTAGGTATTTATCTAAATGATTCTTAAAGCTTCGAACTGAACTACATTGCACTACCTGTGCAGGAAGTTTATTCCATTCATTAACTACACGGTTGGCAAAGTTGTTTCTACCTACTTCCAAATTGAATCTATTTCCGGACAGTTTGAGACCATTGTTTCTTGTCTGATTCTCATTCAATGTGAAAATTTGGTCACTTTTGATGTTGTCAATTCCCTTTAGAATCTTAAAGACCTGTATCAAGTCACCTCTGAGTCTACGCTTTTTTAGGGAAAACAGATTCATGTGCTTAAGTCGATTTTCTTATGATTTATTTTTGATATTTGGAATCAGTTTTGTAGCTCGCCGTTGTACTTTTTCCAATCTGTCAATGTCTTTAATGAGATTCGGTGACCATACGGAAACAGCATATTCCAAATGTGGACGAACTAACGATTTATATAGCTTGTTAATGAGTGATGGACTTTTGAAATCAAAAGATCGCGCAATCAATCCCAGAATCTTATTTGCTTTCTCAGAGGCTGAAATACACTGCTTGGATGATTTGAGGTCGTTACTGATAATTACGCCGAGATCTTTTTCACTATCCACTTTTGTTAACAAATTTCCAAATAACTTGTAATCGTACTTACTGTTATTTTTACCTATGTGCATTACCTTGCATTTATTTGTGTTAAATTTCATTAGCCACTTTTCAGACCATTGCTGTAATTTATCTAAATCTTCTTGAATATCTAATTGGTTTGGGTGATCATTTGCCACTCCGCACAGTTTTGTATTATCCGCAAATTTGGAAACAGTAGATTTTAGTCCTTGGTCTATATCATTTATATATACTATGAATAGAAGTGGCCCAAGAACGGAACCCTGAGGAACTCCACTTGCAACATTTTTCCATCCAGAAGTTTTTCTATTTAAAAGAACTCTCTGTTTTCGATTTTTCAACAAATTACTAGTCCAACTTAATAGGCTACCACTTATTCCATATGAAGCTAATTTGGTAATTAGCCTTTCGTGGGGGACGGTATCAAAAGTTTTTGCAAAATCTAGATATATTAAATCTATAATGTTTCTTTTGTCATAATTCGAGATAACTGTGTTGTAGAACTCGAGTAAGATGGTTACGGAAGAACGTTTCCGTCTGAAACCATGCTGGCTATCATTTATCAAACGGTTACTTTCTAAATGAGGTTCGATAGCATCTCTGATGATAGTTTCTATTACTTTTCTTACGATTGAAGTCAAACTTATAGGCCTATAGTTATTTGGTTTCTTTTTGTCACCTGTTTTGAATATGGGAGCGTTAGCTAGCTTCCATTCTCTTGGGATATCTCCGTATATGATGAATTTCTTGAAAATAATTTCTAATGGAACAACAATCTTATTCTTTATTTCCTTTAAGATTTTTGGATGCCAACCTTCAGGCCCTGGTGTTTTATTAACTTTGAGTTTGTCTGTACACCTTTTAATTGTTTCTTTTGTTATATTTACCGTAGTGAGTAAGTTTACCCCAGACTTTTCACAGGTTTCAGTTTGGAATTCACTTTGAGGTGTTTCGTTTACGAATACCGAGCTAAAATAATTGTTTAAGATATTACACATTCCTTCATTTGAATATTCAAGTTGACCGTCAGCAGATAATAGTGGACCAATGTGATTCCTAACAACCTTTTTATCTCTAATGTAACTATAGAATTCTTTGGGATTCTCTTTGTATTTATCAGCGATGTTCATTTCGTATTGTCGTTTTCTTTTTCTTATTGTCTTTTTTAAATCTCTCTGTATTGAAACATAACTTTCATAGTCATTAGGTGCACCCGAGCACTTATATTTCTTATAAGCCTGTCTCTTTTTAGCAATACTTTTTTCAGTTTCTTTGTCGAGCCACTTTGGGCGAGCCTGATTTGGGGGACGTCTGTCCTTAAAAGGAATGTAAGTTTGAATCATCTTAGTGAGCGTAATTTGAAATTAGTTGTCTATTTCAGCCATTAGCATTTCCAGTAACTAGATAGTAATGAGATTGCTTTATATGATGTGGGTTTTCTGGTGGTTTGTTAGGCTTATAGGTTCTTTTCCTGATATATATATATATATATATATATATATATATATATATATATATATATATAAATATATATATGTATATATATATAGATATATATATGTATATATATAGATATGTATAATATATATTTATATTATATATATATGTATATATATATGTATATATATATATATATATATATATATATATATATTTATATATATATATATATATATTGTACGGCCAAAGATAAGTTGAAAGTGTCAGTAAAATTCTTTATTGCGTTTTTTATGTCGTATTTGGGATTTAGCGTGTGAGTTTTTCAATCTCTTTTTCGCCCTTTCAACATTTTTTTTCAAAGCACAAGGAAATGATATAGTCCTCTTGCTGAGGGCGGTCCTGCGTGCTCTGTAAGGTCCCCTAAATTACTCAGATTTATGTTATGGGTCACCCCAGGTGCACAAAAAAAAGGGGTAGACATGGTGAATCATGGTAGCAACTTGGGGGAATCATTAGTTTGTAAATGCCCCTAAACGTTACCAAGAGCCGAAAATCAAGGATTTTCAATTTACATCATAAAAGTTATAAACCATATAAAAAGTATAAAAAGAGCTGCAACTTGTGTTTCTTAAATTTTGAAGATTTTCGATAAGATACCCTCTCAATCTCCTTTTCGAGAGACTAGACATAGGTAATTCACTTAGGCACTCCTCGTACAGCTTGTACCGCAATCTAAGAATGATCTTTGTTACTCCACGCTGCACTTTTTCTAATTTTACTATATAATAGTGCTCGTGTCTTTTTTACTTTTTCGTATATCTTAGTAATGTTCTTATTTTCTGGGGTTAGGAGTTTGAAACTCGCATTGAAGAAATGTTTAATTATGGCACTTTATTGCTGTTTTGTGATTATATTTTCCCTAGTTTACTCTAAGTACCTCATAAGTGGATGATGGGTCCTTTTTTCTTTATTCTTATTATTATCATATTTTTATGTGCGTCTGTTATCTGTTTTTATGCATTCTATTTGTGTATTTTTCTATGTTTTCTCTGTTTTTTAGCATTGTGAAATTTGTGATTTCATAGTAGTTTTTCTTCCTCTGTAACTTTTTGTTTCTTTTTTCTTTATTGATTGTATTGATTGATTGATTTATCTATTATTGATTTGTTTGTTTATCTATTTATTTATTAATTCATATGTATATATATATACATATATATATGTATATATGTATATATATATATACATATATATATATGTATATATGTATATATATATATATATATATATATATATATATACCTATATATATATATATATATATATGTATATACATATGAGAGGTGATCTAATGAGGAATCATTATTGGTTTCCTGTTAAATGTGATTGGAGAGATGTGAGTACATTGTTAAGTCAGGGAATGGTGCTTGTTGGTAACCTAGAGGTTGACTAGTGGGGTTGCTGGAATTTATAATGTTTAGATTCGGAGGGTGCTTTGATACTTCGTGCACTCTTTGATCTTCTCTTTGTGTCTTTAGACAGGTTTGGTGGTGTGCGTTTATGTCACTGCCATAATATGGCTAGTAAGTGTGGTGAGAGGGGACTGGTGGTTTGACTAGTATATCAGTATCTATCATGATAGATTTTTTCCTTATCTGAGTCTATGATTATTTTAGTTGTGTTGTCTGTTAGTGATTGATTCATTTCTTTGGCAAGAGGTATGGTGTTGTGTATTAATGCTGTGTCTACCTTTGTGTTTCGTGCTGCCTTGCTTAACTGGTGTGTACTTCGTGATTGGTAAAGTGAACAGCTTTATTACCATAATGTCTATCTTATTTTTTTTTTTGTAAATTTGAAGCAGCTCTGCGTGTTTATAGCATTATTATTATTAGTGGTTGTCATGAAATTGTGATGTATTTTAGTTTTGGGGTGTTAATAGATGTGTTTGTTGATGAGAGGTGATTGTAACTCCAATTTCCTATGTACTAATTTATATTAGTACGTGTGGTGTGTGAGAGCTCATATAAAACATTTGCTTCACTTAACTAATGTGCATGAGAAGTTTACTGGTTTTATGCATGTTGAATGTTGAACAGGTGTACGGAACGTTTTTGGTTTCTATCTCTCGGAAAGGAGGAATGAGAGGGAAGGTGGCGATGTACTGGCCTATCCAAGTGAAAATGAAAGATAGAGGGAATAGTAAGGAGAGAGAGAGAGAGAGAGAGAGAGAGAGAGAGAGAGAGAGAGAGAGAGAGAGAGAGAGAGAGAGAGAGAGAGAGAGAGAGAGAGAGAGAGAGAGAGAGAGAGAGAGAGAGAGAGAGAGAGAGAGAGAGAGAGAGAGAGAGAGAGAGAGAGAGACAGACAGATAGATAGACAGACAGACAGACAGACAGATAAACGGACGGACGGACGGACGGACAGACAGACAGACAGACAGACGGACAGACAGACGGACAGACAGACAGACAGACACACACACACACACACACACACACACACACACACACACACACACACACACACACACAGACTGAAAGAAAGAGATGAAATAAGTTGAAAATAAAACGGGGAGACGAGCACAGGAAATATTACTGGAGGATTATCAAGAGGACGATGAAAAAAAAAATCACAAATCTAAGGAAGGAAACAAATAACTATAAATTTTTATAAATTATTGTGAATTAAGGAGAAGACAGTGCCCAGGGTGATAAAGTGGTGGTTGCTTGAGGGATAGGCGATGTTTGGGAGAATGGGAAGGTAATAGTGGTCGGAGGAAGAAGACGCTGAGGTTTGGGTGGGAGAGGTTTTGGTGATGATGGACGGGGAAGGGGTTGAACACGAGGTGGAAAGAGACCAGGAGCCGCAGAGGGTTTGGCCAGTTCAGGTCCGGACGCAATGCTTTCTTTCTCATAGTTGTGCAACTATTCCGCATTTTGTTTGTGTTGTTAGACCTGTGTAGTGGTATTAGTTCCGAACGACCGAACACCACAGACGGAGTGGCGGTGGCCACGGTGCCAGAGGTGGTGGCAACAGCGATGGCAGCGTAGGAGGCTATGGCAGTGGTCGTGATGGAGGCAGAAGTAGTGGTGATGGCAACGGCATCAGCGGCGGGGCGGTGGTGGCAACGATGTCAATGGCAATGGTCTTGGCAGTGGAATATGAGAGTGTTGGTGATATTGTTGGTATTGCTGATATAAATGTTGCTGGTGATGGTATCGATGGTATTTATAGTGACATCTATGCAAGTGCTGCATCGACGATTTCCACTTGTGTTATCTGTGATATCGGTGATGGAGGTGGAGTCGAAGGCCGAGGTGAATGTGAAGTTATTAGTGAATCTGGAGATAGAGATTGAAGTGATGATTCTATTGGTGGTGATAGAAGGTGATAGTGATGTTATTGGTGGTGGTAACAATTATTGTGGTGACGGTGATAGTGGGAGGATATTGATAAGGTAGAAGAGGATGTAAGTGTAAGTGTAAAAGTGTAAGTGTAAGTGTAAGTGTAAGTGTAAGTGTAAGTGTAAGTGTAAGTGTAAGTATAAGTGTAGTTGTAGGTGTAGGTGTAGGTGTAAGTGTAAGTGTAAGTGTAAGTGTAAGTGTAAGTGTAAGTGTAAGTGTAAGTGTAAGTGTAAGTGTAAGTGTAAGTGTAAGTGTAGGTGTAGGTGTAGGTGCAGGTGTAAGTGTAGGTGTAGGTGTAGGTGTAGGTGTAGGTGTAGGTGTAGGTGTATATGCAGGTGTAGGTGTAGGTGTAGGTGTAGGTGTAAGTGTAAGTGTAAGTGTAAGTGTAGGTATAAGTGTAGGTGTAAGTGTAAGTGTAAATGTAAGTGTAAGTGTAAGCGTAGGTGTAAAAGTGTAAGTGTTGGTGAAAAAGTATGTTATTATAAGTGTAAAATTAATGTAGGTTTAGGAGAAAGTGTAGATGTGAATAGAAATGCAAATGAAAGAATAAACGAAAGTGTAGATGCAAGTGTAGTTTCAGGTGTAAGAGTAGATACAAGTGTGTGTGAGTGTAAGTGTAAACGTAAGTGTAAGTGCATATATAAGTTTAAGTGCAAATGTAAGTGTAAGTGTTCTCGTTAATGCAAGTGTAAGTGCAGGCTTAGTTATAGGCATACTGTAGATATATTTGTAGGAACAAGTGAAACTGTAACTAAGAGTAAATGAAACAAAATAATCTATATATATCTATATGAGAGTATCTATATGTCTACACACACACACACACACACACACACACACACACACACACACACACACACACACACATATATATATATATATATATGTATACATGTATTTATATATATATGTGTATATATATATATATATATACATATATATATGTATATATATATATATATATATATATATATATATGTGTGTGTGTGTGTGTGTGTGTGTGTGTGTGTGTGTGTGTGTGTGTGTGTGTGTGTGTGTGTGTGTGTGTGTGTGTGTGTGTGTGTGTGTGTGTGTGTGTGTGTGTGTGTGTGTGTGTGTGTGTGTGTGTGTGTGTGTGTGCATATGTATATGTGTGTATGTATATGTATATGCATATGTATATGTATATATATTTCTAAACAGAAATGTAGTAGCACATTTGTAAATGACACACAGAAACCCACAGTCGGAGAAAATAAACTTCGAATAAAAAAGAATCCTATATTTTGGCTATCAACTGTAGCTCTCTTCAGGAAAGTACATAAGCCAGAATACAGAGGGGATTTATAAGCTACAGAGAAGAAGAGATGTGGACAGATGACCTCACTCAGGCGCGGGGCAAACTGGGGTGGCGGAGGAGGGAGGGGGTGAGGAGAAGGGGGGTTTAAGATCCGTACCAGCTTGTTAACTGCCGCACGTGAAATGATGTCAGGTGTCCACTGCCCTTTAGAAATATTAATATTAGGGAATTCCTCAATTAATGCTAATTCGACTATTTTCCTCCGGAAACCGTAGTGGGACTTGAACACTAATTTGGCCTTACCCCAGTCGAAAGAATGATTCTTATTTTTGAAATGAAGAAATACAGCCGAATTTTCTTGCCCATACCTAATTGATCTTTTATGTTCTGCCAATCTAGTGTTCAGGTCTCTCCCTGTTTGACCCAAGTAAATCAAATCACAATCTTTGCAGGGCAAACAATAAACACCAGGTGACTCAACTTCCTTCGGTTTTTGTTGAACGTTCACAATTTGCTTACGCACGGTGTCAGGATAGTGATAAGCAATAGTGAGACGTTCATGAGGAAACAAATTAGTAGAAGAACTGATGGTATTATTGAATGGAATTTTTAAAATGTCCTTAAAGGAGCGGTGAAAACTTGAGGGGACGGAAGTTTTAAAATGGTTGGCCCTAGCCTTACTGAGGGCTTGGTCCAGAAAACCAAGGTGGATAAGCCAACTTCTCAAGTTGACATTTGATCCCCTCAATCTCATGGTCCAGAAATTGAGGACTGCAAATCCTGAAAGCCCTCAAGAAAAGGCCAGAGGCAACACTTTTCTTAACATTGTCAGGGTGATTGCTAAAAAAGTGAAGGTAACTCCCTGAGTGGGTGGGCTTAGGGTACACTGTAAAGAATGAATTATCATCAGTTCTTCTTATCAAAATATCCAAGAAAGGGATTTGGTGTCCTTTTTCCCATTCGACTTTATCTTCTCGGCGTGGGATGACAGTTGGGGCCCATTTGAAGTGTTCCATGATAAATTGAACCAATTGACCCCGAATCTTAAATTTAAAGTTGAATGGGAAGAAGAACAGTTGCCACATCTACCTCAACCGCCAACACCATTGTTCTTATAACCCTCACAAAAAACGGACGATACGAATACCATTGGCACCTATACTGGCACCTCCAACACTTCATTCATTGTTACTTCCCCCTTATTTTTTTATTCCAAAACAATTACCACCATTGCACCGACCGCTGCCATATCGCGATCTACCCCATTTACACAGTTTATATCATTGACGTCACCACAACTACCACCCAGTCTTCACTCTTCCTCCTGTCTCCATGGTTCTCTTCGGCTGAAAAGAAGAATAGATTAAATACGAGCAATGAACCAGGGTGAACATACAGTAACTATTCCGGCAAGGCTACATACTTCCAGCTGCCAACATTCGCCCGAGTAAAATTCTGTCAAAGAATGATTTTTACAACATTTCCCGGGTATTGATGCGTTGCCAGCGAGAGCCTTTGCAGCAAAACTCACGGATTCGAATGATTTCCCATCATATTTCCTGCAAAGAAAGTTGGATGTGGA
>NC_134780.1:1547327-1557327 GCF_046742065.1 Oratosquilla oratoria | reverse complement strand
ACACACGGAGTCACACACATACAATTTGCAGATGACCTTACACAAATACTCACATACCTAAACAACAAAGGTAAAACCAAACATGTTAGCACAAAAAAAAACAAGCACAACAATAGAAACAATAAACACATATGAACCACAATGGAGAATACAAACACAACAAAGTTTCAATAAATAAACACATCGATACAGAAACCAGCAGAAATATGGATAGGAGACACACAAAGAAACATAAAAATACTAGGACTCACACTTGGAAACAGAGGTCTACAAACACACACAAACAACAGAAAAAAACACTAAAGACATTAAGACGACTCAGAAACCTAGACACCAAACAACTATTAAAACTATACAAAGTACTCGTGAGACCTCAACTAGAATACATACATCACGGACCAGCCACTAGGAAACCAACCGCAGCCACTGACCTGTCCCGCCTCACTACGAGACGCTGACCCATCTCGCCCAGCCACCAAACTCTCCCAGTTGTTGTTTTCCTATAATACTGCGCTTGTGGCTGGTCAGAGGAGGGTCTAAGGCATTTAATGATAGAGCTTGCATGGGTAAATGAAGTGAGAAAGTTGAAAATAATAGGATAAAATGTACGAGGAGTGAGGGTGTGCACTAGTTGGAGGTAAATTCTAAAGGAAAGAAAGTGCAACAATTATTCACGTACTTAAGGGCATATGTAGCAGAGAAATGGGCAGGCTTAATGACCTCATTATAGGTCGATAGCCTTAAAGATAGAAAAAAGAGAGAGAAGTGGAGAGGATAGAAGTGAATTGTAGAATGAAGGCGAATGAAAAGAATCGAAAGAAATTGAAACTTGAGAATAGACACAAAGAGAAAACTATAGAGAGGGGTGGTTGTGACTGCGACACTGTAAAGGACAGAGACTTGAAATGTAAAGGAAACAGAAAAAATATATAAATATCTTTGAGATAAAGGTTTTCAGAAGTATGGTTGGGACTCCAAGGATGAATAGAGTGAGAAATGAGGTGAGGAAGAGAGTGGGGGGTGGAAAGGAAGCCAGCATATTATGTTGATGAAAGAATACTGTGGATATTTGGACATGCCAAAGAAAAAAAAATATGGAAAACGACCTGGTAAGTGAATATGAAAGGCAGAGGTGGGTAGACTGAAGCTTAGGGGAAGACGGAAAATTAGTTTGATAGATTGGGTGAAGGAGTACTTAGGCTAATGAGAAATACATGTTGAGGAGGAGAGAGGACATGAGATAGATATGAGTGGATAATGGTTGTGAATGGATCATAAATTGACGTGACCTGAAGGGATGTCTTCTCTTCATCTCTAATTTATTGTGGTAAACAAGGTGGGAGCGACGCCAAGTAATTGAAATGGTGGGCAAGCTTCTGCCATCGGAGTTGTGTTTAGCTGCTTTGCCTCTAAGCGATAGCGCTTAATCCATAAAGATAAATAGAAAAGGAAATAGTGTTGAATTGGTAATAGGGTGGATGCATGCTTTGAATGGATATCTCTCATATAATAGGGAAGATGCGTTTTCATACATACTGTAGATAGACAAAGATGGTGTGGGTGTGTGGTGTGTGTTTGTATGTATGTATGTGTGTGTTCATTTGTTTGTGCGCGCGTGCGCGCGTGTGTGTATTTCAGTGTGCACGTTTATGTATATGTGTGTGTGTCTGTGTCCATCTCTGTGCTTGAATGTATAAGTGTGTAGCCAACTGTTGCTGAGAATCAAAATTGCACGCCGCATCCCTAAGAACGACGATGTTAATAGCTGCTTACGTCCGGTGTGGGGCACATGTCAACTTTACCTCAGTTCACTCACTCTCTATTTCTAATCCTAACACAAGGTCTACTCTCTCGTAAAAATTCTTGACTTCTCTTAAGAGCTTTCTTCCTATCCCATATATCAGCAATACCTCCACATTGCCTTACTATCTACTCTGTCATAAGTCTTTTCAAAATCCATAAAAGCCCCCAAAAAACATCCTTACCTTTTCCTACAGCTTTCTCACCTTACCACAAAAATCTGATTTATGCAACCCCTACCTGTCCTAAACCCACACTGTTCCTCACCAATTCCTCCCTCTGTTTCTCTCCTAATACTCTCAATCAAGACCCTCCCATAAGCCTTCCCAACTACACTTAACAAGCTGATCCCTCTGAAACTACTCCACTTACACTTGTCCCATTTTCCCTTGCAAAGGTGAACTATACAGGCACTCCTTGAGTCCTTCGGCACTCTACTCCCTCTTAAACAAGCATTAAATAACCTCACAAGCCAGTCCATCATCACTGTACCTTTTTTTTCAGACATTCTGCATGACACCCATCCAACTCAGGTGCCTTACCTGCTCTCATAATTCTAACAGCTGCTTTCACTTCATCTTTCCCTATTTCTCACCATTTCCTCACTCATGACGATCATTTTCTTATCACTTCCCACTACAACTACCTTTCCCTCCCTATTCTCTTTCACATTTAGCAACTCCCTAAAATACTCTGTTCATCTTCCTCTTACACCCATCTCGAGATATCCATTGTCATCTCTCCATCTGCACCTTATCCATTTCTTCTCTACTTGATTCGCCACCTCTTCCGCTCTTAACTTCCTTCCAAAGCATCTTTTTATTACTTTCAAAATTTCCTGTCATACTCATATCCCATTTCACATCTGCTCTCCTCTCTGTCTCCTTTATCTTATGCTTTACTTCTCTTCTCAATTTTTATGTACCTCTTATAAGATTCTCTAGTCATATTTTATAACCAATCTGTGAATGGTTGTATCTTCTCTTCTATAACCTTCTTTGCTTCCTTATCCCACCGCTTATTACCCCTTCACTACGTCCTCCTTGTTTCACACAACATCTTTGCACATCTTGTGATTCCCTACTTGAACCATCCTCATTCCTCCTCCACTCCTAGTTCTACTCTATCTTTCACTCCATCCCACACTCAGCTTCTTCTTGTACTTCACCTTTTGTTTCTCATTTAAGCAGTTTACTCTAAGTATCTCCCTAACTTCTGCCTTTTTCCTCCTTCTCCACCTATTCTCCACTCTTAACTCACCTTCAACCAAAAAATGATCTGATATTCCTCCACTCTCTCCCGTTAGAACATGTACATCCTTAACTCTTCCTACTGTACTCCTGGTTACTACTATATATTCCATTAACGCTCTATCTACAACCCTTTATTCTAACTACCACCATTTTTTTTTTCAATTGAAGAAATTGATTAGTTCGACATAGTGATATGGTCTACAGGTTTGTTCTGTCTACAGAAGAGACGAGCAGCGGATTCTGCCCTGAAATGGGTCTCGACATCTCTCTTCAGGCTGTATTTGACATGTTCAACTCAATAATTTCGATTATACTCGGCCTCCCCCACCAAAAAAAAAAAAAAAAAAAAAAATCAAGGATAAAGTCAGACCGATGGGGATCAACCTCATGATTAGGAACTTTCTTAGTTAGCAGAAGCGGAAATATTAAATATTCACAGCCTAAGGATAAAATAATTGTGGCGGAAACTTATAGTTCTCGTGTACCCTGGGGTAAACCAGGACCTCATTGTCTTGCCAAATTGACTGGAACACAGTTGAAGACAAAGAACAATCCTTAACGTGACAATAAAATCGTTTAGCCCTTACAGAATGAAAATTTACACAATAGAGCAAGGTCTCATACACGTAAAGGAGACAATTCTAAAGTCTTCAATGCACTCCCTCAGTCTCCGCAAGCCTTTCGTTCTCACGATCTGGAAGCTTGATTGGAAGACTTTGAAAGTCAAATTACCGTTAGTAACACAGGACATGAAAATCATTCAAATAAAGTTGAATTCACCTCACCCATTCACGTATTTCTGGTGGAACGTCGCCTCATCCACCAACCAACTATACTGCCTTATCTTAGGTGTCAACCTTTGAGAGATATTAGGATGAAAATAATATATAAGTAAAACCAATACGACCCTCTTCTTCTCTCTCTATCTTTCCCCTCTATTATCTTTCTGCCACTCTCTCTCTCTTATATATATATATATATATATATATATATATATATATATATAAAATTTAAACTAATATATATATATATATATATATAAAACTAAAAATATATATATATATATATATACATATACATATATATGTATATATACATATATATATATATATATGTATACTGTATTTGTATATACTGTATATATACAGGGTGCATACGGTAACTGTTTCAATGTTTCAGGTACATGGTATGGAAAGACGCGGATAACTACATCACTCAAAAAGAAAAGCAACCGATCAATATACGTCGAGACCCATTCCATCCACACATACTCCAGTCCAATTCACCCCTCTCCCTCTCTCTTATCTTAGCTCCTCCTGGATGACGGGTCATCCCTTCATCTCACCCACTGCCCTGGGTCAAAAGCAATGTATCAAGGCACAGCACATCCACAGCAAGGCCTCATCATTTAATCGGCGATCCTTCCTCTCCTATTCTCTTCAGAAAAAGAGAAGACGGGAGAAATCCCTTCGGACTGTGTCAAAATATCATTCAGACATAAACCCTTATCCCCATCCCCCACCCACTCCCTCAGATGCATCACAGCATCATCCATACTCAACCATCCTCCACTCATCCCTATCTTCTGTCTTCTATCTTCCTTCCTCCACAGACATTCCCCTCTTACCCAATGCCTCTTTTACACGATCCTTGGTCTCTCCCTCATGTTTACTCCTTCCAGATCTGCCTTCCACTCCTCTTTTACCAATCTTTCATCACTCATTATTTCCATATGCCCAAACCATCCCAATATTCTTTCCTCAACACTATCTCCCAACTCCTTCTCCACCCCCGTTCTCCTCCTCACATCATCGTTTCTCACTCTACTCAGCCTTGTAACCTCTACATTCTTCTTTGGCATTTCATTTCAAATACATTCAAACACTTCCGCTCTTCCTCTCTTATTCTTTATGTATCTACCCCATACAGTGCTGTTGGGACAATGACTCAATCTTACAATCTCCCCTTTGCATCCATTCCCAAATGTCTATTTCTCGTTACGCTTTTTAATCCCCCAAAACATTTACTTGTTTTTCTCAATCTACATTCTATTTCCATCTCCACTCTTTTTCCCCCACATTCGCAGCCAATTATCTAAAGCTATCCACTTCCTCCAGTCTCCCTCCTTTGAAACTCACTTCCAATTTGCTGCCACATTCTCTCCTTGTACGTCTCAACACCCTAAATTTACCCAAATCTATCTTCGAGTTCCTTCTTTCGCAAACATTCCCAAACTCTGTCACTAACTTCCTTAAATCCTCCTCTGATCTTGTCACAAGTAGAGTGTCGTCAGCAAAAAACAATTAGCTTATTCACTATTTTTCTCCATTTTCTTTAACCATTTCTAATCCCCAGCCTATTATTCTTGCGTTTATCTCTCGCACCACCCCATCAATGTATAGACTGAACAGCAAAGGTGACATAACATATCATTGGCGAAGACTCACCGCTACCTCAAACCATTCATTCTCTCCATTTCTAATTCTAACACAGGCTCTAATACTCTCGTAAAAACCCTTGACTGTTCTTAACCCCTTTAATACGAGTCAAATTTTCGAGAAGAGCATTAGCTGCCTGATGTATGATGTATGTATGTATGTATGTATGTATGTATGTATGTATGTATGTATGTATGTATGTATGTATGTATGTATGTATGTATGTATGTATGTATGTATGTATGTATATATGTATGTATGTATGTATGTATGTATGTATTTATGTATGTATGTATGTATGTATGTATGTATGTATGTGTGTATGCATGTATGTATATATGTATGTATGTATATATGTATGTATGTATGTATGTATGTATGTATGTATGTATGTATGCATGTATGTATGTATGCATGTATGTATGTATGTATATATGTATGTATGTATGCATGTATGTATGTATGTATGTATGTATGTATGTATGTATGTATGTATGTATGTGTGTATGTATGTATGCATGTATGTATGTATGTATGTATGTATGTATGTATGTATGTATGTATGTATGTATGTATGTATGTATGTATGTATGTATGTATGTATGTATGTATGTATCTATGTATGTATGTATGCATGTATGTATGTATGTATGTATGTATGCATGTATGTATGTATGTATGTATGTATGTATGTATGTATGTATGTATGCATGTATGTATGTATGTATGTATGTATGTATGTATGTATGTATGTATGTATGTATGTATGTATGTATGTATGTATGTATGTATGTATGCATGTATGTATGTATGTATGTATCTATGTATGCATGTATGTATGTATGTATGTATGTATGTATGTATGTATGTATGTATGTATGTATGTATGTATGTATGTATGTATGCATGTATGTATGTGTGTATGTATGTATGTATGATGTATGTAAGTTTGTATGTAGGTATATATATATGTATGTATATATATGCATATATACAAGTATGTATATATTCGTGTATGTATGTACGCATTCATGTTTATATATATGTATGTATATATGCATGTATGTGTGTATGTATGTATGTACTGTATATACATAGCGTGCAATTTCAACCTTTTACCACAGCATTCTACGGGGCACACTTGTCGGGTTTCAACTTTTTTTTTCTTTTCTTTTTTTTTCTCTCTCTTTTCCCAGTTATCTTGATGTTGAGAAGAACTATACTAAAGAATTGACTACTGTGTGTCTTTTGCTCCTTATACAAGGAAACACTGGGTGGGGACACTCCGACAACTACGTTGTGCTGGTGATTTAAAGTCAGCCGTGGAAGCTCTGGCTCGACTCCTATGGTGATTGGTGATCCAAATTGGGGTTTAAGGAAGAGTGAAGTCTACATCTTGCTGGACATGGATTCTGGAAAGTTATGGTTACGGGTTCAGTAATCTGTAGTACTTCAAAATTTATCTATATATGGAGCATAACTGTGTGTTCGGTGAGTTATTGTAAGGGGGCTTCAAGTCGTGGTGGTCAGTGAAATGTTAAAAATTTATCCTTCTCAGAGTACTGGAAGTTCTATTAATTCAATAAAAAGAGCCATCTCAGCGGCCTTCCTGGCATGAAAATTTGTATATTACAATGGCAGAGACATCTTTATGGCTCTTTGGTTCTGTGCTGTTCCTCATAATCAAGATCTAGTTAGGCTTGGCTTGCCCAAAAAAATCTTACGTCAATAGTAGTACCTATTTCGATGGGTTTAACTTTTCTTTTTATGGTGACTTTTATGGAATCACACTCTTCCTTATCCAGTTTCTTCATCATGACGTCTTCGATCATTTGGTCTAGGAACCTATTGTTGGCCAGGAGTTGGCGGACACGGTTTAATTCCTTGTGGATCTCCGCCATCAACTGCAGTGTGTCAGGGCCCTGTTGATGTATACTGTAACTACAGATCGTTTGTAAGCTGCAGGGTATTCACCACGGGCATTGAGGTAGCGACCAATGTTGGTGTCTTTAGTAAAAACTTTCGTCATAAACCATCCTCGTCTTTAGAGATATATCTAGGAAAAGAAGACGTCACTGTAAACTTTGCTCAAGTGTTAATACCAAACAAGAGTTGCCACGGAAGGTCGAGATCAGGCTGGTAACATCCTCGTTTGAGTTAGTAGTGATATAGATGTCATCTATGTACTTGGCATATATTCCTATTTATAATCCTGTATCAAAAAAAAATATTCGGTTGAAATATAAGTAGATGTTACGAAAAGTCCTATCACTAAATCTTAGAGTCTACTTAGCTTGTCTCCAAGCTCCACACCTTCGAATATTTCTATATTCCTTAAATGAGGATGAGAAATGTCTCTTCAGAAGAACTGATGTTTTTTAGAAAAAGATTATTAATGCTCAAATTTTAGTTGTTTTTAATAATACATGCTTGGGAGATAATTGCTGTCGTAGTACTCAAATAAACTTACCATTTATGTTCCAATAACATTTGTAAAATTACACAAACGTTTGAGAAGCAGGACTCATGAAAAAACAAGAAATGATAGCAACAGTGAGAACCAGAGCAGGCATATATTTTTAGCTCATTCAGTCTTATTTTGTTCCCTTTTCCACGCTGTAGTTTACAAAAAAACATAATGTTATGGAAGCATAATAACCTATTGGTATGGCTGACATTAACGACAAAATTCAATGGCCCAAATCAAAGAAACTATGGAGAAAGGGGAGGGAAGATTCCATTCTTGGCTGCCTAACGAGACGAAAAGGTTAGAACAGATATATTCCGAAGAATTCCACATCTGGGGGTGAAGAATAACCAAATGGTGAGATCCGTCGCGGGTAAGGCTGTCCCAGGGGAGTCACCTCGTGAGCATACACAAGCATAACTCTCAGCAGATAGAAATGCATAAGAAATCAAATATACATAATGCGACATATGGGCTCAAACAATAAACACAGACATGCGCAATGACGTATATGAACATACAAACACAAACACTATTAAATTCATATACGTAAGACACACACGCGCGCGTGTAAGCACACACACACACACACACACACACACACACACACACACACACACACACACACACACACACACACACACACACACACACACACACACACACACACACACACACACACACACACACACACACACACACACACACACACACGCACACACACACACACACATCCAAAAAAATAGGGGAAGTTTGTGACGTTAAACCATATCATCATCATTTTCATACTCAATACTAAATAGACAAAAAGAGTAAAGACCCTTAGCTACCTGGATTTATATTTAACCTAGAAGTGGGTTAAAACAACTTCACCAACCGCATAGTTAGTGGATTAAGTAGACTTTTCATGGAGATGAATAAATGTAGTAGAGTTCATAGTTAAGAACTGACTTGGAAAATGACCCACCATAAGCAAAAAAGTATAATGTCTCAACTTGTTATTTCATTTTCATTGTCTATGTTTTTTGGAGGCTTACATACCCCTTTTATTCTATATTTTTTGCATTCTACTTACTTTTGAGCCAAAAAGCCCCCAAGAGCTCTGTTTATTTTTCTGAATTCAGCGATACAAATCTAACCTTTAGATATTGCAGCATAAGTACAAGCTATTGATAAAAAAGAAATGACGCATTCGTTCTCTGCGTTCATTTGCTCCTGCCACAACTTCATTCATTTTATGACGCGCACTCTGCATATGTTTAAGCTGAATAAAAAGTGGCCAAAACACACCATTATAGAGAATTAATCTGGAACGAACTCTGGATGTTAGGTATTGGACCCCAAAAGTTGGGTGCAAAGTTTAGATAGAAAAGTTTGTCAGGGGTTTGAAATTTTGTAATGTACATGCATACAAAGTCAATATCACAAGCATAATAAACCACTTCGTGTCTGGGGGTACGGTTCCCTTTTGTTGTGGCTGCCGTCAGGCTATTTTAATCATATCCGTGATAGCCTCGCTGTTAGGAAGGGCATACAGCCTATCTCGGTTAACTTGTGGGTAGGATGGCACATTTTCCTTTTCTCAGACTGTCATCTAGCCATTTTGATCGCGTCGGTGGAACCCCTTGATAAACAAAGTGGTTGATATAAAATACTAAACCACGAAATTCGCATAGAGAAAAGATAGATCTTGAGGAGGTGACAGGCAAGCTTTTATTCTATTTCTCGTTGTCTTCTTCGTTGGACCCTCGTGTATCGTTGCCCTCTGACATGATATGACAAGCATAGCGACTTGGGAATGATACATAAAAGCCTTACTAAGTTAGCAAACGTTTGTTCTCTACGTTCATGGTAATTCTAATACCAAAGGGTGAAGTTACATTTCATATAAGAATGGCGGGTCAAGGTAACAAAAATATTTGTTCTTAATAGACAATTTTGCATTGAAGGGTAACAAAAACAAAAAATGGAAGGCAAATTACGCAATCAATTAATGAAGCCAAAAGTCATGGCATCACATTGCCTCACTCACCATTCTTCAC
>NC_134780.1:1477327-1529827 GCF_046742065.1 Oratosquilla oratoria | reverse complement strand
CGGGAGACAGGTCAGTGGTCCGGGCCCAGGGGACACCAATGTGTATGTGTATGTGTGTGTGTGGGTGGGTAGGGGTTTGATACGGTGAGAAAAAGAGAGGGTTAGCGAATTCGGCATTTATTGGGAGGTTAGAATTGAGTCGAACTTTACGTGTGGCACACTATCATCAGCATCCAACTAGCTGCAGACTTCACGATCACTTCAGCCCGCCCTTGGGAGCATCATGCTCTTCAGTGTCATCAGAACGATATTCCTGAGACCTCACGGGAGCATCTCACCCCTCAGCGGTCCCAGGAGCACTATGTCCTTCAACGCCCGCGGGAGCATTACGCCCTTCAGTCCAACCAATAACATTAGTCAAGCCAGAGCTTCCGTCTCGCACTCTGATTCACCTGCAAGACTCAACGGCCATAGTTAATCATTCTACCCTAGATTATTGACCACTCCAACTTCTTTTAGTGACTTCACCCAGTGACTCACAATATGAGTTTGGGTCAGCCAGCAGCCTTAAAAGGGCTCAGTGGTAATAGCCCTCATATATACATTACAGAATTTTCTTACAATCCCACAAGATCCGATTCCGCGCGAGCAAGTGGTCTCCCTAAATAGTCTATATTTTGCCAATCTTCATCGACAGTACACATTAGAGGTGAAACAAGTAGAAAATATGGTGTACAAATCACCAGTTTTTCTCATGCTATTATATCAGCACCTTTATTCCACGATAATAAAACCATGTTAAAACTTTAAGCAATGAGAATTACAAAATATTATAAAGAATTAAAAGTTTGAATCTTAAAATACTCAGAGCTATAAACACAGTTGATTTAACTAAAAAAGTCTGTATGTATGTACTGTATGTATGTATGTATGTATGTATGTATGTATGTATGTATGTATGTATGTATGTATGTATGTATGTATGTATGTATGTATGTATGCATGCATGTATGTATGTATGTATGTATGTATGTATGTATGTATGTATGTATGTATGTATGTATGTATATATGTATGTATGTATGTATGTATGTATGTATGTATGTATGTGTGTATGTATGTATGTATGTATGTATGTATGTATGTGTGTATGTATGTATGTATGTATGTATGTATGTGTGTATGTATGTATGTATGTATGTATGTATGTATATATGTATGTATGTATGTATGTATGTATGTATGTATGTATGTATGTATGTATGTATGTATGTATGTATGTATGTATGTATGTATGTATGTATGTATGTATGTATGTATGTATGTATGTATGCATGCATGTATGTATGTATGTATGTATGTATGTATGTATGTATGTATGTATGTATGTATGTATGTATGTATGTATGTATGTATGTATGTATGTATGTATGTGTTTATGTATGTATGTATGTATGTATGTATGTATGTATGTATGTATGTATGTATGTATGTATGTATGCTACTGTGTTTTATGTAAGTCCGTCTGTCTGTTTGCGTAAATGTCTATAGGTCTGTATCTGCCTGTCTATCTGTCTCTCTGTCTTTTGTCGGTAGTTCTCACTGTCTAGCTTTTTGTTTGTCTGTCTGTACGTGTTTCCTGGATCTGGAAAAGACTTACGACAGGGTAGACAGAAAGGCACTGTGGGAGGTACTGCAGATATATGGGATAGGAGGAAAGCTGTTAAGAGCAGTCAAGAGTTTTTACGAGAGTAGTAGTGCTTGTGTTAGGATTAGAAATGAAGAGAGTAAATAGTTTTAGGTAAAGGTGGGACTTCGTCAGGGGTGTGTTATGTCGCCCTGGCTGTTCAACTCATACATGGATGGAGTGGTGCGAGAGGTGAATGTAAGGGTAGTGGGTCAGGGGTTGGATTTGGTTAAAGAAAATGGAGAAAAGTGGGAAATAAGCCAGTTGTTGTTTGCTGACGACACTGCGCTTGTAGCAGGATCAGGGGAGGTATTGAGGAAGTTAGTGACAGAGCTTGAGGTGTGTAAAAGAAGGAAGCTGAAGATATATGTGGGTAAAAGTAAGGTGATGAGATGTACAGGAGGAGAGAGTGACAGCAAGCTGGAAGTGAGCATAAAGGGAGAGAGACTGGAGGAAGTGGATAGTTTTAGATACTTGGGTGCGAATGTGGCAGGAAAGGAAGGAGTGGGGGTGGAGGTAGAATGTAGATTGAGAGAAGCGAGTAAATGCCTTGGTGGATTAAAGAGTGTAATGAGAGATAGACATCTGGGAATGGATGCTAAGTGGAGGTTATATGAAGGAGTGATTGTGCCGACAACACTGTATGGGGCAGAAACATGGAACATAAGAGAGGAAGAGAGAAGGAATTTGAATGTGTTTGAGATGAAATGTCTGAAAAGTATGATAGGGGTTACTAGGCTAGATAGAGTGATCTAAGCAGTTATACTAATAGTTATCATTAATTGGAAATATATTCTAGGGGGAGAGAACAGTTTCAGTCACACACCGCCATAGGCCAAAATTGTTTCTCCGAACAAATTCCCATTAAGTAAAAAAAAAAACAATCTGCAGGTTCGATGAACTTCCAACGGCCTTGAATTTCGTCGACATCTCCTTCGTCTCCTCCACAGAATGCTATTTCTTGTGGAGTCAACCCTGTAGATGAGATCATCAGGGAAACGTGTCGAATGCTGGAGTTGTCGTTCACGAAATATGCTGGAACTAGACCTAGAGTGGACCTCACGGAAGTCTCCTGTTTTGTACAAAGTTTTTTCCATCAACAGATCAGGATTCCTCGAGGGACCGTGATACTAAAGAAGATGTGACTCCTCTTCAGTCATTGTCCATATCTTCTAGCCATACAGAAAGATAGGGAGCACAAATGACTTGAAGATTTCTAATCTTAGTCCTCCTGCATAGATATCGAAAGTATATGTTAATAACACCATAGGCCGTGCCAATCCTTTGACGTAATTTTTATCATGACCCACCATAAACAGTTCTGCGAGCCAATGAATAATTGTTAAAGAAAGAGGGTTTGGATTATGGATATAGTTACTATAAAGATTGTACACCTTGGTTATTGAGAACAAGTCGATTTCGATTAAGTTTATATGACGTGGACCTGCGTTCAATGTCAGTAGATATTAGTCACTTTTATTTACTATGGAAATCCCTTACTCAAGGATAACCTAGGTGAAGGAAATGTTTATTCCACGAAAACCTCTTCAGAATAGTGTTCATTCTTTCAATCGCTTAAAATTGCCTATCTTATTCAGTTCAAGAAAGCCACTGCCAAATCAGTGAAACAATTCCATATTAATTCCATATTATTATCTTTTCAGTCCAATACAGTTTTTTTTTTCAAAATAATTTTGATATTGATTACGTTTCCTATTTTAATTTTTTATTTCATACCACTCTTTCTTTCGTCCTTTCCTCATGACTCCTGATTTCTTTATTCGTCCTTTTTTTATCTTCTTTTCTCTAATACTCTTCGCCTTTCTTTTATCTCCTCAATACAGTGACGTATTTTCTAGTTTTAGTTCCGGGTAAGGACAGTCGGTTCTATGTCTCTAAGGGGATGCACTTTTGCCTCAAGAGATTCTGGACTGATTGAGGTTCCTTCAGGTACAGCATACCAGCTGTATGAAGTTGCCTATCTTTAGCCGAGACAAACACCAGGAATTACATTACAGAGTTGAGGATATCCACCCTCCTGATCTAACTAATTTTATTTTCTTCCTATGTAATCAATTACCTTATCCTTCCTTTTCCTCCTCCTCTTTATTCTAGCCTTCCTATTCCTCTCTTTCGTGTTATTATCTCATTTTTATTTCTTTCCGTTTATTCCTCCCCTTCTTCTCGTCCATATCAATCTTTTGTATCTGCCTGGTTGATTTTCCCTCTCTCCTTCTCCACCTTCCTCTCCTTCCACTCCACTTTACATCCTTACTATTTTCATATCTTACTCTCCACCCCTTTCCTCTCTTTCCATTTCCTCCTCCACTATCCACATCTCTTCTCCCCTTTCTTCCACGCCTTATCCTGTCCATTGTCTCGTGTGCTCTCTTCTCTCTTCCAGTTCTCACTCTCTTTCTCTCTTTACTCTCCCCTCCTCTCCTTTGCTTTTTCGTTCACTTCACTCTCTTTTACTTTCGTTTCTTCACTCAACTCCCGTGCCACCACTTGCATAACTCTAAATCCACTCAACTCTCTCACATAACTCATGCCATTTGTTTTACCCCCTCCCAACCCTTCTCCTCCTCCTCTCACCGCCCTCCCTTCCCCTCCTCTCAACTCCCTTCTCCTCTCTTCCAGTGCCTCCCCTCTTCTCTCTTCTCCTTTCTTCCCCTCTGTAACCTTTCCATACTCTTCATCTTCTTCACCTCTATCTTTCTCCTCACTTCTCTATCCTCCTATTCTTTGTTCTACTTTGACTTTTCCCTATATTCTTCCCATATTTTCGTTCCCTTTCCTTCTCCCTCGCTCGGACTATATAACAATTGTTCCTCTTTCCCTTCCCTCTGTTGCCGTATTCCTCCTCCGTTCCACCTCCTTTCCCTACCCTTCCTGACCCTTCCCCTCTCCCCCTCCTCCATCCATCAGGTCATGCACTCTCGCCTCTCTTACGTCATCGCCTTCTGCCCCATCTATTCTTCTGCTTTGCATCGCTCCGTCGATCTCCCTCCCCTCCATTCGAATCCTTTATCTCCTATTCTCCTCATCCTTCTTCATGTTCTATTCTTTTCCCTCCTTCTCCCTCTCCTTCCTTTCTTTTGTTTCTCTTATTCTCCCTTATTCTCTTCCTCCTCCTCTTCCTTCTCTACCTTTTCTTTTGTTCTTCCTTTTCCTCCTCCTTTTTCTTCTTCGCATATTTTTCTTTCTCCTCTCTTCCTCCTTTATTTTGCCATCGCTCCGTACTCCAACATCATCTATTTATCCTCATCCTCCACGAGTTTCTTTTAATCCTCCTATCTCCTATTCTCCTCATCCTTCTTCATATTCTATTCTTTTCCCCTCCTTCTCCCTCTCCTTCCTTTCTTTTGTTTCTCTTATTCTCCCTTATTCTCTTCCTCCTCCTCCTCTTCCTTCTCTACCTTTTCTTTTTTCTTCCTTTTCCTACTCCTTTTTCCTCTTCGCATCTTTTTCTTCCTCCTCTTTTCCTCCTTTATTTTGCCTTCGCATCGTACTTCAACATCATCTATTTATCCTCATCCTCCACGAGTTCTTTTTAATCCTCCTATCTCCTATTCTCCTCATCCTTCTTCATGTTCTATTCTTTTTCCTTCTTCTCCCTCTCCTTCCTTTTTTGTTTCTCTTATTCTCACTTATTCTCTTCCTCCTCCTCTTCCTTCTCTACCTTTTCTTTTTTTCTTCCTTTTCCTACTCCTTTTCTTCTTCGCATCTTTTTCTTCCTCCTCTTTTCCTCCTTTATTTTGCCATCGCTTCGTACTCCAACATCATCTATTTATCCTCATCCTCCACGAGTTCCTCTTAATCCTCCTGTTTCCTCCTGCCTCTATTGACCAACTTACTCCATCCATCGCAACCCTCAGTCCATCTCTCTCTCTTTCCATTGTTTACCAACTTGGGTCATTCATCCCCTCACTTCTCCAATTCGTCTCCTCCCCTTGTCCATAAATACCCATCGCTGGTCCTTTCTACTTATTCTGCCTCCTTTCGTCTCTCCATCCCATCTCGGTTAGTTTCCTGACTCGTGTTCGTTCAGTTTTTCTTCCCTTTAACCGCTTCAGTTCACCGTTCTAATTTCTTTAGTGTGGTGGCGTCTTTCGTATATTCAGTTTCGTCCAAAGACAGACGATTTTATGCTGTTTATTTTAGTAGAATTTAGCCTGAATGGGGTATTAATAGATACGATTTATCTCTCCCCTCCCCTTGCCCTGGAGAAAATATGAAAATTGTGTCATTGCGCTGAAGAGTTGAATTATGTCTTTTCATCTTTTTGTCTTTATGCCTCATCCCTTACTCGGTTTCATATTACAAAAAAAAAAAAAAAAAAAGGTTATTCATTTCCGGTGTTCTATTTGTGAAATCATGGAACGTCTTAGCTGGTTTTAATTTTCTCCCAGCAATCTGAAATAATTACGATGTTATAATAATGTCATCACTTTAACTGCCCTTTCATTTCTTCATTATATCCTTGCCTATGTTATGTTTCACAGGTCGTTCCATGTGTGTTTTACTATTTCAGTAAACTTTGTTGATTTCGTTGTGGTTAACGCCAGAGTAATCTATGTAGCTAAAAGGCCGGTCGGTGGCTCAGACTGACCAGTGTCTCGATTGATTGAATCACCGTTCAGGTCAGGATCTGCACCTCAGATAAAGGGTCGTCTATTTCGTTACGGTCGACGTTCATCCTTTTCCGTAGGCATTAGGATTTCAGATCAATGTTTAATGATTCTCGGTGAATGTCACTTACTCAAATTGTCAATTCTCATAGGGATAATGGAAAGTAGATAAGAAAGGTGAATTCTATATTTGATTATCCATCCATCCCTCCTATTCTTAACCCTTTAACTTTATCTCTCCATTCCTGCATAATACGTTTGCATTCCTCCTTTAATCTTTTGAGCGAGTGACGCTCACTCATCTTGATAATATCGTCCGGTTCTAGTCAAATTCAATCATTCAATCAATCAGTCTGACATTCCTAGTCCAATGCCGAACAAAGACCCCACTCAAACCTGCCAGAATAAAACACGTTAATTCACTATCACACCTAAAGGTTTAAATGCTTTATACATAAATGCCTCAACCATGTAAGACAGTTTTAGCCTAAACAAAGCCTCTCGTGACAGAGAAACTCAAGAATTGAGGTCAGATACATCAGTGAAAAAACTACCTCAATGATGCGGTGCCACTTTAGGTATATTTTCTTCTCGTACAGAATGTTACATATTTCGCTTCGACACTTATCCCTTTTCATCAACGTTCCTTCCCTAAGTGGCCTTCTTTTATCTTCCTTTGCACCGGAAAGCCCCTTATTTTCTTTGTGTTCAAAGTTTTGTACAGATTAAGTATTTAAAAACATGTCGTTCCTTCCCTAAGTGGCCTTCTTTTATCTGCCTTTGCAGTGGAAAGCCCCTTATTTTCTTTGCGTTCAAAGTTTTGTACAGATTAAGTATTTAAAAACATGTCGTTCCTTCCCTAAGTGGCCTTCTTTTATCTGTCTTTGCAGTGGAAAGCCCCTTATTTTCTTTGCGTTCAAAGTTGTGTACAGATTAAGTATTTAAAAACATGTCGTTCCTTCCCTAAGTGGCCTTCTTTTATCTGTCTTTGCAGTGGAAAGCCCCTTATTTTCTTTCCGTTCAAAGTTTTGTACAGATTAAGCATTTAAAAACATGTCGTTCCTTCCCTAAGTGGCCTTCTTTTATCTGTCTTTGCATTGGAAAGCCCCTTATTTTCTTTGCGTTCAAAGTTTTGTACAGATTAAGTATTTAAAAACATGTTCCTTCCCTAAGTGGCCTTCTTTTATCTGTCTTTGCAGTGGAAAGCCCCTTATTTTCTTTGCGTTCAAAGTTTTGTACAGATTAAGTATTTAAAAACATGTCATTCCTTTCCTATGTGGCCTTCTTTTATCTGCCTTTGCATTGGAAAGCCCCTTATTTTCTTTGCGTTCAAAGTTTTGTACAGATTAAGTATTTAAAAACATGTCGTTCCTTCCCTAAGTGGCCTTCTTTTATCTGCCTTTGCAGTGGAAAGCCCCTTATTTTCTTTGCGTTCAAAGTTTTGTACAGATTAAGTATTTAAAAACATGTCGTTCCTTCCCTAAGTGGCCTTCTTTTATCTGCCTTTGCAGTGGAAAGCCCCTTATTTTCTTTGCGTTCAAAGTTTTGTACAGATTAAGTATTTAAAAACATGTCGTTCCTTCCCTAAGTGGCCTTCTTTTATCTGTCTTTGCATTGGAAAGCCCCTTATTTTCTTTGCGTTCAAAGTTTTGTACAGATTAAGTATTTAAAAACATGTCGTTCCTTCCCTAAGTGGCCTTCTTTTATCTGCCTTTGCAGTGGAAAGCCCCTTATTTTCTTTGTGTTCAAAGTTTGGTACAGATTAAATATTTAAAAACACGTCGTTCCTTCCCTAAATAACCTTCTTTTATTTCTCTTTGCAGTGGAAAGCCTCTTATTTTCTTTGCGTTCAAAGTTGTGTACAGATTAAGTATGTAAACACATGTCGTAACAAAACTCTGTAATTTAGCAAATAGTTGTGAAATATACAAAAAAAAAAAATGAACTTCTGTTCTCTTCTTCCCCGGTTGACTTCGCTGAACTCAATGCTCTATCTGATTCTCATAAGGAATCTAATCAGAAACATCGGCAACGTAAGCAATAGGCTTAACAGTGCACGGAAGTAAAGATAACCTAGCATTGGCTACCAAGAGAAGGTAAACACAATCTCATCACTTCCCCTCTTCTACACAGATCGGCAGAATTAATTGTCCTGCAACTCTGATCCTTATCAACATTCCTGCGATTAGGGAACTTAAAACACATCGGGTCACCAAGCACATGGCCTTTATGTAACAGTCACTGGAGAATACAGCTCTTACATTTAATTTAGTTGTCCCCAGATGATTTTAATCATTGTAGTAAACCCACTCTGCAACGAAAGTTTGAAATTCTACTTCGAATAATATTTTCTACTTGTATTTTGGCTATCACCTGGCTATTGTAACCAGTTGACTAAAAACTATTCCAAATTGAAAAAAAATTATACACATTCAAAGTGTGCCTACTACCTATCTCCCAGCCTGCCAACAAATCTTCCTGTCCCATAGAGAAACTCACGTTGTGATTGAGGCCATTACCTTTGCCCTGCGTGTGCCGACAGCCGGGGCAATTAATTCATTGCTGTGTTTTGTATTCCAACGTGAGCCCTTGTTACGCTAACCACAGCCAGAACTAACCTCCCTCTCGACCTATTACATAAGGACAAACAGTTTTCAAATATCCTGTGTGCCTCTACCTCTCCCCGGCCATATTTCTGTCACTCTCCATGTAAAACTATTAGGCCGGGACTGCTTTCCTATCGGAACACTATTCTTCCCCTCCTACAAAGTGCCAAGTATCCGGTCCCCAGATCCTTTCTTCCTGTCCGGAAATGGGTCCCAAACTCCATAACAACTTACCACCGTGGCAGTAACCTCCCACCTCTTTCAGCCCCTTTCCTTTCCCTCTCTTCCCCTTTACCTTTCCTTTCCGCTTCCCTCGCCCATTACCCCTCCCCTTCCCACACCCTCTTCCCCACCCCTCCTTCCCATCATCCCTTCCCTACCTCTTCCTCTTTCCATTTACATCTAACTCCATCTTCCACTCATACTACTTTCCCTTCCTCTTCAACTTCCCTTACCCTCCCTCCCTTCTTCTCTCTCTCTCCCTCTACCCCTTTTTCTCTCTCTTCCCTTCCTACAAACCTCATCTCTTCCTTCATCCTTCCTTCCCAGCCCCATTATTCCCACTAAGTTGAATTTTCCTCTCTCTCTTCCCATCTTCTTTCTCTCCTTCCCTTCGTTTTCTTTTACTTCCTTTGACTCTCATTTTTTGTTTCCTCTCTATTTGCTCGTTCCGCTGATACCAAAGCTTCCTCCCCGCTCGTCGTCATAATGACAATGCAAACACTTAACCAACATTCATTTTCCATTAACTTGGTTCCTTCTTTATTCATAATAATACCATTATTGAATACACTTATTCTCCTTCTTTTGTCTTGTTCTTTATAATCCCTTTTTCTCTTTTCTTGCCTCATCTCTTCCCTCTCGACTTCTCCACACCAACTTAATTTTTCATTTAATATTCTTCATCTTTTCTTTTTCATTCATTATCTGCCATGGTACCTTCTTTTTTCTCCCATCTGATATAAAAAAAAATAACTTAATATATTTACTTGTCTCAACTTCTTACCCACTTCCCCTTCATTACCTAATCTCTACTTTTCGTCGCCTTATCAATTTGTATCTCTTTTTCTCTGCAATCTTCCTTTCAGCGCCATTTGTCCTAATGTTCCCACCACTTTCCTTCCTCCCTTACTCCCACTTAAGTAGTTTTAATTTAGTAATGGCCATTATCCTTATACATACATACATACATACATACATACATACATACATACATACATACATACATACATACATACATACATACATACATACATACATACATACATACATACATACATACATACATACATACATACATACATACATACATGCATGCATGCATGCATACATACATACATACATACATACATACATACATACATACATACATACATACATACATACATACATACATACATACATACATACATACATACATACATACATACATACATACATACATACATACATACATACATACATACATACATACATACATACATACATATACCAAAGGCTTTTTCCCCCTTACACGGAGGGTAGCCAAAAAGGGAAAGGCATAAAAAAACAATTCCTATTATCCTCATACGTATCATAATACTGAAAAAGATGGTAGAATAACCAGCAGGGATGACTATCAAGTAATAGTGTGAACTACCTTCGTCAGGTCTCACCCACCATATCAAGATATGACAAGTTCTTAGAACTGAAATGATTTATTATATTATCATGGATAATTTCATAGATGCATGCTATAGGCCATTCAAGCGCGAGCGTGCGTGGGTACAGATGTAGGGTATGTGCGAGCGTGTGTGTGTGTGTGTGTGTGTGTGTGTGTGTGTGTGTGTGTGTGTGTGTGTGTGTGTGTGTGTGTGTGTGTGTGTGTATGTGTGTGTGTGTGTGTGTGTGTGTGTGTGTGTGTGTGTGTGTGTGTGTGTGTGTGTGTGTGTGTGTGTATGTGTGTGTGTGTGTGTGTGTGTGTGTGTGTGTGTGTGTGTTTGTGTGTGTGTGTGTGTGTGTGTGTGTGTGTGTGTGTGTGTGTGTGTGTGTGTGTGTGTGTGTGTGTGTGTGTGTGCGTGCGCGCCTAACTCTCGGATATATTCCTTTCTGTAATATGAATTACAAGTCTAGTTATTTCAGAACATTTGCTGAGCAAGAGACCGTTGGTCTTAGACATTTGCACTTTGACTCAGGTAAGATAAAGAGATGAAATATCAAATCTCTAAAAGTTCGTTATTCAAAGTTTGTTTTGTAGCCCTAGAAATGTGCTATTCTTCTTTTCATTGTGAATGACCCTTATAGGCTGATATGAACAGAAAAGATTCTCCTTGGACATACTGAATGTGGTGCTAGGGTCGAAGTAACAAGAAAAAGAGGGTGAAGGAGGACGGAAGCTTTAGTCGGGGTCGAGGTGAGTGGACGAGGAGAGTAATAGCGATGGAGGGAGGAGGAGGAGGAGGAGGAGGAAGAGGAGGAGGAGGAGGAGGAGGAGGAGAAGAAGAAGAAGGAGGAGGAGGAGAAGGAGGAGGTAGAGCAGGAGAAGGAGGTGGGGAGGAAGTGGAGGAGGAGGAGGAGGAGGAGGTGGAGTAGGAGGAGGAGGAGGAGTAGGAGGAGGAGGTGATGAGGAGGAGGAGGAGGAGGAGGAGGAGGAGGAGGAGGAGGAGGAGGAGGAGGAGGAGGAGGAGGAAGAGGAGAGAGGGGGAGTCGGAAATACGCAGGGTTGTAAAGGCAAATCTTACGCCAAGAAGTTAGGTTTGATTGAAGATACGATATACAATTCCTTTTACAATGTAATTCCCCATTTTCCTTGATTCGCAGTAGTTCCACGATCAAGCAGTCCACTGAAATCCCGAGTTTATTATACTTCCTTAAAAGCTTAGTTTTTATTGGCCAACGGCGTTTATAACGTAGCTTTAATTCTTTATCTTTATATGAGATACAAAGCCTTCCCGAAACCTAATTCAAGATAGGTTTGAGAATATGGGCGTAAATGACATCAAAAGGATATTGCAATTAAATGGTCTTAAGTTGGCTACGATACGTACACTTAATGATAATCTCTAGCTTCCTTCCCCTAATACCGAAAGCGGTTTATGTTAGCCAAGAGGTTTTAATTGGCTAAGAGAAACCTTTCTCTGTGGATATTCTCTGAGATGTTCCTTCGAATACATTCAAACATTTTCATTCAGCTAAAAAAAGTAAGGGCCTTCTCAATACACTGATGAGAGGTTTTGCTAAGTATGAATACAAGTGAATTTGATTCTAAAACATATTTCCTATTTTCGTTTGATGCTTCCTGACCGACTGTTCCGTCGCGCCACTCACGTGTCAATTTCCTTTTTTTTTTTGTTCTGAATGTTACCACGCTATATTATTCACATCCATTGCAACTCATCATAACTTTGTTTAAATTGCACAGTAGGTAAAATCGTAACGTGTCTAGAATTGAACACGACTAGAAGTAAATAATCCAAAAACTCTATGCAGGAAGTTCTCTCGACCTGTCATTTACTTTACAAGGAGTCTCGTGACATCCAACAAGTAAGTTTACACAGTCATGGAACCCCCTCAGGTTAACATAGCAATCACACGATTATGGCCGACCATAACACTTCAAGCCCCATTCCCATACTAATGACTTACCCCGTCACCTTCTCGTTCATGCCACCGTCGTGGTCATGACACCTGCATAGTTACATACATACATACATACATACATACATACATACATACATACATACATACATACATACATACATACATACATACATACATACATACATACATACATACATACATACATACATACATACATACATACATACATACATACATACATACATACATACATACATGCATGCATGCATACATACATACATACATACATACATACATACATACATACATACATACATACATACATACATACATACATACATACATACATACATACATACATACATACATGCATGCATGTATGCATACATACATACATACATACATACATACATACATACATACATACATACATACATACATACATACATACATACATACATACATACATACATACATACATACATACATACATATACCAAAGGCTTTTCCCCCTACACGGGGGGTAGCCAAAAAGAAAAAGGCATAGAAACCACTCCCACCCATTCCATCTTCTACATATTCCACTCCCCTTCACCCTCCTCCCTCCCTCTTATCTGGGCACCTCCTGGATGACGGGTCATCCCTGCATCCTGTCCAATGCCATGGGTCAGAAGTAGTGTCGCATAGTTACGACATAAAAATGCATATTTAAAACAGATAGATAAATACATAAAGCTGCCAGATAAATTAATTGTAGATAACGAAAATAAGTAATAATTATGATATGATAATGGATGAATAAACAAAGAAGTGGTTCCACACACCACAAACCTCGCCCGGAAAAAAATTATTTTCGTGTGCTGATGAGCCTGAACCTTACAGGTCTTGTCAATTATGTATTTTTTGTGTGTATATGTATGTCTGTGTGTGTATTGGTTGTAAGACACACCATACTCAGTATTATTTATTTTCATAGCCTTAATATTCATCGTCAATTTCTTCATAGTAAGAGGAAGTGTAAATAGATTATTACCAAATAAAACCATGTTGATCTGTATTTCAGTAACTATATTATTTTCTATTTCTCGTCCATAGCATCAGCGCCTGGCATCTTTATGTCGTGATATGATATGTGAGTAGCTTATGTTGGAATTAATCTAAATACTTCTCAACCTAAGTGTCGAAAAGGGTGGCTATGTCCCAACGAGTGCATGTGACTACAAGATTACTGTATGAAGCTCCAAAAAGATCCAATATGTCACACATATTTTGGACAATGTTAATTGCTGGGCGGTGAGTTCTTATTAATACCGTCCTTAACATTTTGCTGTTCTCATGCTCACGAGGCTAGGACATTCGCTACAACAAAGTTGTTTCAGCCTAGTCTCATGAATTCATGACCTCGAGTTCAAAACTCACTAGAAAAGGTTGAACATGCAATTACAGTTTTGATTGCCCATTACACACGCAGACAGACTCAGTGCTGTTGTGTTATACATATATATATATATATATATATATATATATATATATATATATATATCAATATATGTATATATATACATATATGTATATATATACACATATGTATATATATATACATATGTATATATATATATATATATATATATATATATATATATATATGTATACGTATATATATAGAAGAGACCAGTACTTTCTCTTTAATCAGGCGATGTAAAGTTATTCCGCTCATGTACATCCCACAGGGGTTGACGAACATGGTTTCTCGAGAACATGAACATCGATAGATTTGTTCTTCCTATGCAGATAGTATACGATTCCTTTCTTATACTCTAGCCTCTAGCCGACTGGGTGAAGGCGTGATAAACTCAACACAGTATAAAAAATCTAATTGAAATAACCCATAACCTTACCGAGACGGTAGCAAAGGCACGAATATAATAGAGTGACAACACTTTGGTACGAAAATAATAAAACTACTTTATGAGTAGTTATTACAATTTATTCTCACTTGAGAATTTTTCATACATTTGTTCATCTAATCTTTCCAATTATTCTCGCACTTGCCATTTTCTCTTTCTTCGCCCATACTTTTATTTCATTTCCTTCCCTTTTACACCTCCTTTCCACGTTCCTTGTCTTAGTTTTATTTAATTAGGCCCCACTATATATGCAATTGCTGGCGCAATTTGCATATTCGTTCGTCGTCCAAAACTCCTCACAATCTAGTGCCAGAGCTCCCTCTTCACTGGTCTTTGACTTTCGACCTGTAGAGGAACCTGATAGTCATAATCACATATTTATTTTTAAAGCCAAAACGCAATTTTACTGAACTGAGGGAAACAAGCCCCATAGAAGGCAATATTGAACTTTAACGCTCAGATAATCGATATGCCTTTGCTCAGCTTAGAATTAACTGTTATTTAAAAGGTAAGGGAACGCAGGCAGACAAACACACACACACACACACACACACACACACACACACACACACACACACACACACACACACACACACACACACACACACACACACACACACACACACACACACACAAACATACACACACACACACACACACACACACACACACACACACACACACACACACACACACACACACACACACACACACACACAGACACACACACACACACACACACACACACCCCGACTCGATGGCACTGTTGGTAGAGCGCTGAACTGGGAAGTAGAAGTGCTCCCAGTACCCAGTTCGAATCCTGCCCAGGGCCGAAATTATTTCGGTATCGCTGTGCCTCGGGTCGTTACTCTGACTCTCGTGGGCGGGGAGTTGGGTGTGTGTGTGTGTGTGTGTGTGTGCAAGATCATAGCATTACCCATAGATCGGACCTACGAGCTCTGAGCTCTCTTCCAAAGACCAAGTGAATACACACACACACACACACACACACACACACACACACACACACACTCACACACACACACACACACACACACACACACACACACACACACACACACACACACACACACACACACACACACACACACACACACACACACACACACACACACACACACACACACACACACACACACACACACACACACACACACACACACACACACACTTCTTATCTGTTTCTACTCAATTCCTACACAGAAAATGATTAAGAAAGCTGGAAACCATTAGAGGGATACAAGGCAAACTACTGAAATGGATGAAGGATTTCTTCCATGGAAGAAAAATGAGAGTAGTGCTCATAGTTAAGAGTTCTAATTGGAAAGAGGTGATTAGTGGAATTCCACAGGGATGAATATTGGCTCCGATAGTTATTGCTATGTATGTAAATGACATGGATGAGGGTGTGGAATCTTACATGAGCTTCTTTGTAGATGACACAAAATTGCTGAGGAAAGTGAGTATTGAAACGGATTGTGAGTCGCTGCAGAGGGATCTGAACAGGGTTTGGGAATGGAGTCCGAATGGGTAATTGGGCTTCAATATTAAGAAATGTAGCATAATGGAATGTGGAAGAAGATGAGGGAGCATAGAAGGCTGTAGAAGAGAAGAAGCAGGCTTTCATAGGTTGGCTACAAATTAGGACTTGGGAATCGTATGAGAGGTACAAAGTAAAGAGAAGAGAAGTCAAGCATAAGATAAAGGAGGCAGAGGAAAGCAGATGTGAAATGGGGTAAGATTATTCCAGAAAATTCTAAAAGTAATAAAAAAAAATTTTGGAAAGAAATTAAAAGAGGAAGAAAAGGTAAAAGGTGCAGATGGAGAGATGATAATGGAAGAGAAGGTAGAGGGAGGAAGGTGGGCAGAGTATTTTAGGGAGTTCCTAACTGTGAAGGAGGATAGGGAGAGAAAGGTAGTTGCAGTGGATAGTGCTAAGAAAATGAGAGTGATAACTGAGGAAAATGGAGGAGAAATAGGGAACGATGAAGTGAAATCAACTGTTAAGATGATAAGAGCAGGTAAGGCATATGACCTGTAGGGATGCCATGCAGAATGTCTGAAGAAAGGAGGTACAGTTATGGTGGACTGGCTGGTGAGGTTATTCAATGTTTGTTTAAAAGAAGGTAGAGTATCGGAGGACTGGAGGAGTGCCTGTATAGTTCCACTTTACAAGGGAAAAGGGGACAAGTGTGAGTGTAGTAGTTTCAGAGGGATAAGCTTGTTAAGTGTAGTTGGGAAGGCTTATGGGAGGGTCTTGGTTGAGAGGATTAGGAGAGGAACAGAGGGAGTAATTGGTGATGAACAGTATGGTTTTAGGACAGGTTTGGGTTGCGTAGATCAGATATTTGTGGTAAGACAGATATGTGAAAAAGCTATAGGAAAAGGTAAGGATGTTTTTGGGGCTTTGTGAATTTGGAAAAGGCTTACGACGGGGTAGACAGGAAGGCACTGTGGGAGGTATTGCAGATATATAGGATAGGAGTAAAGCTGTTAAGAGTAGTCAAGAGTTTTTACGAGAGTAGTAGAGAAATGGAGAGAGTGAATGGTTTGAGGTAAAGGTGGGACTTCGTCAGGGATGTGTTATGTCGCCCTGGCTGTTCAATCTGTACATGGATGGGGTGGTGCGAGAGGTGAATGCAAGGGTAGTGGGTCAGGGGTTGGAGATGGTTAAAGAAAATGGAGAAAAGTGGGAAATAAGCCAGTTGTTATTTGCTGACGACACTGCGCTTGTAGCAGGATCAGAGGAGGGATTGAAGAAGTTAGTGACAGAGTTTGAGAAGGTGTGTGAAAGAAGGAAGCTGAAGATAAATGTGGCCAAAAATAAGGTGATGAGATGTACAAGGGGGGAGAGTGGCAGCAGGCTGGGAGTGAATATTAAGGGAGAGAGACTGGAGAAAGTGGATAGTTTTAGATAATTGGGTGCGAATGTGGGAGGAAAGGGAGGAGTGGGGGTATAGGTAGAATGTAGACTGAAACAAGCGAGTAAATTTTTTAGTAGATTAAAAAGGGGGATGAGAAATAGACATTTGGGAATGGATGCTAAGAGGAGGCTTAATAAAGAAGTGATTGTGCCGACAGCACTGTATAGGGCAGTAACATGGAATATAAGAGAGGAAGAGAGAAGGAGTTTGAATGTGTTTGAGATGAAATGTCTACGAAGTATGATAGGGGTTACTTGACTACATGGAGTGAGAAATGATGAGGTGAGGAGAAGAACAGGGGTGGAAAGGGATTTGGGAGATAGGGTTGATGAAAGAGTATTAGGATGGTTTGGACACATTTAAAGAATGAGTGAAGAAAGATTAGTAAAACAGGTGTGGAAGGCAGAGGTGGAAGGAGTGAGTATGTGGGGGCGTCCTAGGATGAGATGGATGTATGGGGTAAAAGGGGCATTGCAAAAGAGAGGAATGTCTGTGGAGGAAGGACGGGAGAGGACAGAAGATAGGGGTGAATGGAGAAAGAAGCGAACTTCGTCTGGCTTTGGCTGCTGATCGGCGAGTCAGTCGACGCTGGTCACTTGTTAAGCACAGATATAAACTCTTGTGCAAAGTCCTTGTTTAAATTCCTGCCCCACAACATATACCTACTGAAACGCCTGTTACATTTCACACACCTGAGAATGTATGTCGCGATTGTTCAAGATTCTGTGGGCCGAAGCCCGAGCAAATCTCTGCCTCGTAAGAGTCAACACTTGGAATTTCATGTTATTTAGTTAGACGCATTTTGATCTCTGATCTGAAAATCTATCCTTACAGGATTCAGATCAAACACCAGCTCACCGAGGCTGATAAGGATAAAAAAGTCACCCCTTGTGAGTGGGTCTCTCAAAAGATGAGAATAGTGAAAACTTCCTGAGCAACGTGTGGTTTTCAGATGAGACCCACTTTCTGCTGTGTGGCTATGTTACCTCCAAGAACACTTTTTTTTTTTTGGGGGGGGGGGCACTCACAACCCTCACCGTATTGCTGAGAGGCCTTTGCACTCAAACTAGTGCACTGCATGGGTTGCAATGTTCAAGCATGGAATTATTGGACAATTTTTCTTTGAAGGTGAAAATGGAAATGTCATGACAGTAACAAAGGAGCGCTGTATGAAAAATATGGAACTGTTCTGGGGCGACCTGGAGGAACATTATGTTGATAAAGATGAACAATGGTTTCAGCAGGATGGTGCTCCTCCTCACTAGAGAAAAAAAAAATCTATTATCATTGTCTATCTAGTGGAAGCAATATATATTCAAGATGTTTTCTTCCTTTGAGACTTTGTTAGTGACTTACATTAGATTCACACATATTTCTAATTGGTTTATATGCTACCCAAAGAAGCTGGAGATGCGTCTGTGGAGTTTTTAAATTATTTTTTAAAATGCTTCAGGAGAATACAAAGATAATTTCTTTTTTATTTAGAATGGTCTCTCTAAACATTCAAAAACAAAAAAGTTTCGGTAATTTTTCATTTCCTTCCAGTCTTTAAGTATATCTATAAAATTCACGCCATTTAAAATGATCTCTCTAAACATTTAAAAACAAAAAAGTTTGAATAATTTTTAATTTCCTTGCAGTCTTTAATTATATCTATAAAATTCACGCCATAATTTTCAAATGCTTTCATAGTGTTCCAAAAAATTGAGTGTAATATGTTTTTTTAAGGATTACAGCTTTTTATTACTTATTTCATTGTCGTAATGTATCTAAATGATACGCAAAAGTAGATGGGTGTTGAGATAAACACAGGGAACCGTTTAGGGATTTATTCTGACGTTTCGTCCTTACTAGGACTTCTTCAGTCCCTAAGAACGAAACGTCAGAATCAATCCCTAAACGGTTCCCTGTATTTATCTCACCACACATCCACTCATCTGTCTTACATATTTCAACATACGCAATAGTCTAAAAAGAGGTGATTTTAGAAGACTCTAAGATGAAAACTCTTATATGGTCAAGGACTCCTTTACATGATAGAGCCTTCTCACCAGAACAAAATCGACAAATCGAGAGACCATTTAAAACGATCACAGCTACTGAACTGAAAAAATATAGATAAATAAACAAGTGCCTACTGAAATATTTGTTGAATGCACCACGGTAGTGAGAGGGGGAAGCACTGATGACACAGATCATAGGACCTACATTCATTCACGGTAGACCTTGTGTTCCAGTTTTTAAAAGTTCCATTGTATCCTGAGACACTGCTCCCCCAACTCATATGTACTAAGTTCTATATACATTTCCATTGAACAACGTTTTCCAAACTTTTATCCAATATTTTTGTTTCAGCTTTGGTGTTGTACTCCTATCATATAGACAATGTTAATGTTGCTATGTAACAGCGAAGGTGCTGGGAAAAGCTAATAGTGTAGAACAAAATCCTTATTTGTATATTAATGGTCAGAATAGATATAAGCAGTATGCAAGAGACGATGAACTCATCCATAGATACGTCTTCTTATAGAAGAATAACATTATTTCTTGAAAATCCAGTGAGACAGTTGTGTTCTGAAATTCCCCTCACGTTTCCTCCTCTCCCCAGGGTCACGTGATCCCCTACACCATAAAAAGTGAACCAAGATACGTTTCCTTCTCACCCCCCCTTCTCTCTCTCTCTTTCTCTCTCTCTCTCTCTCTCTCTCTCTCTCTCTCTCTCTCTCTCTCTCTCTCTTTCTCTCTCTCTCTCTCTCTCTCTCTCTCTCTCTCTCTCTCTCTCTCTCTCTCTCTCTCTCTCTCTCTCTCTCTCTCTCTCTCTCTCTCTCTCTCTGTCTCTCTCTCTTCATTTTTTCAATGAAAGTCCAAAACTTGGCCCTTCAATTCCTGTCCATTATTCCCCAGTTTAATTGCTCTCCAATTAGGAAAACAGAAATTTAAAAGAAAAATGCAAAATGCATGACGAAAAGATTGGGATATGGTTTTTTAAACGGCCCCACAGTCAGATCATCCCATAATTGTTTTCAGATTTTCAACAAGCATCGCTCACCGAAGGAAATCAGCTCTGCTTCCGGTAACAGAAATTAACTTTATTCGTCTTAACTTGTCCGCACTGATGACGTCCCTGTAGTTGAAGAAAAAAAAAGTTTTATGTTAGCAATGAAATTCGACATGAGCATAATGGCATCAAAGGAGTTAAATGAGATCTTTTGCCCCTCCTCCTCCCAGGCTGAAAAAAAAAAAAAAAATATATATATATATATATATATATATATATATATATCTGACAAGAACAAAGTCTATAGTGTTGGTTTTGCTAATCCTAAGCTCTTTAAGGATGATTTTATTCAAATGAGAGAAAATCATTGTCATTTAAAAGTTAATAAGAGTAAAAACCACTCCCTCCATAATGGCCTATCTATCGCTCGGCTGATACAATAGATTTGCTACCACACATATACAATAGGAGCCCTATCTACTCACCAGGTACGTAGGACAAAGTTGACATTAAAACTGTAAGTACGCCCAAAATGATAATTTTGTGTAATAAAAAGTTGGTTTATTCATTTGGTTGTTTAAGATGTTTTCTTTTTCTGTAGATGTTGAAAACCAGGGACAAAAAGCGAATATTTTCTCTAAATTATATATTTGGCCAGATATGAACTGTGAGCTCTTGCCCGGGAGGGTATCATTAGGTAGAACAACGCCTTTAACACTTTCACTGCTAATGACATATACATTTATTCTAACTGTCACCATGAGTGTCGTGTGACACTCATGGTGACACTGCTTCTTGCAACACTGATTCTGACCCAGGGCAGTGGACAAGGTGCAGGGATGACCCGTCATCCAGGAGGTGCTAAGATAAGAGGGAGGGTGTGGAGTGTATTCAGGGATGGAATGGGTGGAAATGATTTTATGGCTTTTCCTTTTTGGCTACCTCCCTTGTAAGGGGGAAAAAGCCTTGGTATATGTATGTATGTATGTATGTATGTATGTATGTATGTCACCATGAGATGTTATTCACCCAAGTAAGGACTGAACCTACATCCATTCACCTTTTCATTGTTATATATGACGATTTACACATTTGATTTGGCGGTGACCTGGTGATTTTATTCTGTCAACGGAAACCTCTGTGTTGCGAATACGTAGTTACCACGACTTGAGGGTTGATAGTTGTGTGCTCATGCACTGCCCTATAATCATACTATGCGTCGACTTCAGGCCCGGGCAAGACCACCGCTTTCCATTAGTCTGTGCATCCATGAGCATAATCGAGTAAATCACTGAGTGCACTTGATTATATCAGCGTTTCCCTCCAGCAAAATTATCATACGGGGAAGGTGGTTTGATGATTCATTCCTTTTACGATGGTGGTACCCCCACCAACTGGATGAAAATGTCTGGTGTTAAGTCAGAATAAAAAATTTACAGGGCGTCATTACAATAAAGGAGATCCAGAAAGCCTGATGTCTGGCGTCAAGTCAGAATAAAATATTTACAGGGCGTCATTGCAATAAAGGAGATCCAGAAAGCCTGATGTCTGGCGTCAAGTCAGAATAAAATATTTACAGGGCGTCATTACAATAAAGGAGATTCAGAAAGTCTGATGTCTGGCGTCAAGTCAGAATGAAATATTTACAGGCGTCATTAAAATGAGATCCAGAAAGCCTGATGTCTGGCGTCAAGTCAGAATAAGATATTTACAGAGCGTCATTAAAATGAGATCCAGAAAGCCTGATGTCATTACTTCAACTGAATTAAATTATTAGGTGAATGAGCCTTTATTACTTCGCAAAAAAAAAGAAAAAAAAAAAAGAAAAAAAACCCACTCAGAAACAGTGTATCATTTAGATTCGCATCAAAACAATCTAAGTTGTCTTGAACTGCCTTATATTTTGTTTGCTAAAAGACTCTGAAGGCGGACATTTAACGATCGTCCATATACAAAACAGTGCAAAAACAGATCCAGGACCTCACTGCCATTTGAATATAAAAATGGAAGAGAATTGATGTATATCGATCCCCGATCTATTTAGGTAAGGCATAGACAGAAGACAAAGTTGGGTCTTCATTAATCTTGGACATATTTCATCCCATACCTTCTATATTCACAGAAATAAAATTTTGTATTATCTACCAAAATATAAGCTGGAAATTATGCTTTTTTTTTTGTGCCATAAATGGTACTATCAAGACGGCGCTTAATCACTTCAGGTTGTTTGGTTATTTCGTTTATTTATCTATGTGTTCATTAATTAATCACTTGATTGAATATCTAATTAACTATTTTATTTATTTATTCACTCATCTATTTACATATCTATTCATTTAGTCATTTAATATTTATCTATTTTTCTGTCTATTTATTCATTTATTTACTTATTTATTTATTTATTCATTTATTTATTTATTTATTTATTTATTTATTTATTTATTTAGTTATTCATTTACTTATCTATTTATTTATTTATCTATTTATTTATTTATCTATTTATTTATTCATTTATTTATTTGTTTATTTATTTATCTATTCATTTATTTATTTATTTATTTATTTATTTATTTATTTATCTATTTATTTATTTATTTATCTATTTGCCTATCTATTTGTTTACTTATATATATATATATATTTATATATATATATATATATATATATATATGTATATATATATGTATATATATATATATATATATATATATATATATATATATATATATAAATATATATATATATGTATATTTATTCATGTATTAATTTGTTTATATATTCATTTATTTCTCTATAATTTATCAACTAATTAATATATTGATTTATTTATATGTTCATTTATTTATCTATATTCATTTACATATTTGTTAGTTAATTTGAGCATTGAATCACAACTCTGATACCCCACTACATTCCTCAGGGATTTCAATGCTCCCCTTCATGGATCCAAGGTATTCTTATGCCTGGACCTCAGCAAGGCATATTGCTAGCTCCGTCTTCACTGTTCTCTTCTCTGGTTCCCTTTCACCACTCTGTTACTGTCTCCATGAGCCAACTTTCTTTTGTGCTTTTACTTTATATTTTCCTTTCCCCACTGTCTCTATATGAAATTAGTCACTCACTATTTTCATATATAGGAAGCCTCTTTGCTTTCATTCGTTCGACTTAGTCAAGTTTCATTACTCTGTATAAAAGAGAGGAATAAAATGGAGCTTAATTTTCTTTCTTTTCTTCCAGGAATATATACATTTGGTTCTCTGAGTTACACCAAGGGACTCTCGCCGGGAACCCTCAATTTGTTTACTAGGTCAGTTCGCAATGACGTCATGATTTCATTAGTCCAATGAAGGGCGTGATTTTACTCTCGTGAACCAATTTAATTTTCTCATCCACGACATTTTCTCTAATCAGAAAGATTGTTATAAACCCCGTAAGCAATACTGTTTACTCAAGCAATCTCGAAATCAATGCACACCTATCTTAGTTTACATATTGTTACATCAGCATAAAAATGAACCTTATGCTCGGCGGCTGTTTGTAAACATTTAGGCGAGAAGCGAGGTTGTGCAATTCCTTTGCCTACGAACTGTTGTTTATCAAACACCCAACTCATAAAAATGAAATTCTCGCCCTCTGCCCTCTATCTGCCTCTCTTTCTACCAATTGTCTACCAGCCTCCTACAGGGCTTGGCAGCTACCACTTGGTCGTCCCGGCCAACCATTTTATACTATCCTCTTACGAGGCTCGTTGGAAAAACACACTTAGAATATACCCTATACAATGAGCTAAATATTAAAAATATTCTGTATAATCTGGCTAAATAAGGTTAAAAGTATTACTCTTCAATGGATGTTGTCATCAAAACTTATGCCACACATAACAAAGAAACAAATAACCCCTCCAAAATGCACAAATGTCTGTAACACAAAAATAAAACAAATATTATACAAATATAAATTAGATGCAATAAATTAATTTGCAAAAGTCATTACTACCATGGTCTTAAGATGTCATAATTTACCAATAACAAAACCAGGAAAAACTGTCAAACAGTATTTAATGTCTTTTTCCTTCTGATTGTGAAATTTGATTAAGAGCAACAACAATTAAAATAAGACATCATTACAATATTTGTTTGTGTTAGATCTCAATGAAGAATGTTTTCACCTTTTCAAAGATGGTGAGTTGTGTATCAGTATTAAATTTGTTAGTTCAGTAGAGTGTCTCTGCATAATTTCATATTTGTTTCACACACACACTTATTTCACTTTTTGTCTAGGACACATACTAGTGAAGCTGCAATAGGATTTTCAATTCTTCACAAAAGAAAATATTGTTCAATACTTACTGTTCTTATACATTAGCAAGGCTCCAAGTCTTGATTACTAACAAAGGCACCGATACACAAAAGGTCCCAGTAGTTTAGGTCTCTCATCTCAGGCACGCACCATACATATCAACAACATTAAAAATATCTGTATAACGTATTTGGATTAATACTCAACTCATACATGATAATATAAAAATATACTCCCTATATTCCTGTGGACTCAATGTTTCTTTAAAACTAATACATTGTGTAACTTTTCCCTCGGTGTCACATTTATTGTCATCAACATATTCTATCCTAGTCTTCTTTGTCTCCTCTGCATGTCTAATTGACACTTTCCTGGTTTCTACAGTAAGTGTATGATATTGTATTTATTTTCACCTGGAAACCAAATATCTTATATGGACCTGAGTACCTCGGTGAATTTTTATTATGGGTTGTATGTAACTTAACCATAACTAAAGCTCCTATTTGTAATTCTATTTTTTGTGCTATTCTAGGTTGTTGCTTTTCATCTCCTGCATATACTCTTTCATGTGTTCCCTAACTCTTTGATGTATAGCTTGAAATGTATGTATCCTATTCGAGATGTAATCATCTACGTTATACACAGGTTTTTGCTCTGCAATCAATATTTCATATGGGAGAATTTTGTTTTCACCAAAAAATATTAAAATCGGGTGTTTCTTCCGTAGCTGTGCTAATTTAGTAGTTTAGGGTACATTTAACACAAAAAACTAAGTATCTCAAGTTATATTATGTGGGTTTATCAAACCTCTAAGACATGTATTAATTTTCTTATATAGCCTCTCTACAACTCCATTGCTTTGAGGTTTATTTATTAATATATTGACTTTATGAGTCTCTGATAACCTACATAATTCTTACAAGATTTTGTTATTAAATTCAGTTCCATTATCTTATCTTAGGTGTAGTGAAATCACAGATTATCTGACGATAGATTACTAAAGCGATTGTTTCAGCTCTCTTATTTGGAATGAGTTGTAAAATACAAAATTTTGAAAGATAATCAATAGCAACAAATACATATTTATATCCATTTTCAGACATAGGTAATTCCAAGGTATCTATGTGAACTCTCTCCCAAGGTTTCTGCGGGATGGGATATGAAAACATAGGAGTAGGTTTAGGTGTATTTCTATTCATCTTAGCACATTTCAAAAAATTCTATATAATCCTATATATCTTTCTTCATATCTGGCCAAAAGTATTTAAGCTGTGTCTGTCCATAGGTATTATCATTTTCTGGATGTGGACTACAATCATTATCATGAAGTAACTTTAATACCTCTTGTACAAGAGTTTATGGTATTACCAGCTGATTCACTGGGTTCCTAGAAATATCTTTCCCATTTTCAACTGTTTTTCTGTACAAAAGTTCATTAGTCAAATAAAATTCCTCTATCTTATACCCTTTTGGTAGTTTTGGAGGATTACCTCTTGGGTTCATCAAATACTGGGCTAATTTTTCCCAAGTTCTATCTTTTCTTTGTTCCCTTGTTATCATTTTCTCATCTGATGTTACTAGCTCATTTATACTATAGACATAATGGATGAACCCTGTCGTTAGTTGGCTGATATTTTTAAGTAGTGCATCTGTTCAACATTCTTTCTACCCGGAATATATTCAAATTTAACCCCATAACACTGAAGTGTAGCAAACCACCTGGCTAATCCGTTCCTAATATTCTAATGCTTAAATCAGTTCTGAATAGCAGTATCCTTAGTCCACACTCTGATTAGATATCACAGTATTATATCTCTAAATCTTTCTAATGAATATATCACTGCTAAGGTTTCTTTTTCGTTATAGAGTAGTTTCTTTCTGCACTATTACAAGTCTAGATGTATAAGCTACCGGTTTCAACGTTCCATTTCTCTCTTGCATCTGTATTCTTCTTACCCCTAATTCAGATGTATCAGTATAAAGAATTAACTCCTTATTATAATCAGGAAATGTGAGAACTGTAGAACTAGTAAGTTTATCTTTCAACTTGTCAAATCATGCTGTTTTGCAGGTCCCCACATGAACTTTGAATCTTTCCTCAACAAAGAACTTAATGGATTAGCTATGTCTGCATATCCCTGGAGAAGTAAGTATGTCGATATACAGAATACCAGCTTGGATGCCTTTACAAAGGAGAGATATACTCTATCAAGTAATAGCAGAGTAGAACAAGGAGAGAAACATCCTACTTAAGAAGATAAAACATGCTTATGTTAATTAAGGCTATTGCAGATACGAGGAAAATTCTTATCCATTTTTATTTTCTTATTTCAGGTAAATTACATAATCAGTGGAATCACCGTGAAACGATAGTATGAAGAGCAATAACTTTGCGTAATTTAAGTTCAAAAGCATTTCACTAATTGCGAAGAAATTGCAACTTTCTATATCTATCAGTTACCACATTAGATTTATGGTCATTAAAAAGAAATATTTAGTCAGGAGTCTTACACATATTTCTACGCCAACTAAAAGACAAAGCCGAGTCAATGGATGAACAAATGCGACTATGCGTTATGTCATTTGATGAATGCAATTTTGCACAAGTTTGTTCCTATGACAAAGGTACAGACACACTATATGAACCCAGGTCACATGTCCAATGTATTATGATAAGAAGACTAATTTCACCTGGGAAACTGCTAATTTATTATAATTTTGATACTATAGTAGTTAAAGAACAATTGTTTGATTTGACAGTGAGAGTAGAGGCAGCTAGTTTTCCTGTTATTGCCATGGTTAATGATCTTGGTCATACAAATATGAGCCTCTGGAACAACATTGGTGTAGGAATTAACAATTTTTCCATAAAAAATCTAGCTGCACCCGACAGAAAAATTTGCGTTTGTCCGACGGATCACATCTGGTAATACTTATAAGAAATAATTTCCTTGAACTGGGATTTGAAGTATAGGAAGGAGAAAATGTTTACAGTGGATGTGTCAAAGATATCATCCAGGGAGTGCAAGTGCTTTAAAGCTGACACACCGTTTGACAAAAAATGCATGTTTCTGTAAGTGGTGTCCAATGCATGAATGCGAGGTTAGCTGTTCAGCTACTTTTGGAAAACACATCAAAGGCTTTAGCTTATTTTGGTTTGAAATGGCTTCTTCAAAGCAAGTACTGGGAAAATACAAGCCAGTTTATAAAAATTGTTGACTCATGGTTTGATTTCTCCAATTCTAGTATTCTTTATGACTACAATAATAATACAAAAATATTAATGGAATTGATCTAGAGGATCAGAATGAGGTACTGGACAAAAATTTAATGACTGCTAAATCAATGAAAGTCTGTGGTAGGAAAAGAGGTCTTTATCGGTTTCAGAAATGGATAATTTTTTCTTGACGGTCTTTTCTAAACTTGTGTGAATTGATAAAGCCAAAATACAACGTGTCTTACATACTGACTTAAAAATGAAACCAGAACGGGTTGGAGAGAAAAAAAATGGATGCCTTCAACACATGGATATTTGTTATGAACATTCATCACCAGTTGCTCTTAAGTACAGGATTAGAACTCATTTGTTTGGTAAAGAAATGGAAATTGTTGGAGGTAATTATAACAATAAGACACATCAAGAGTAAGATATATCAGAAGGGTCTTTCTCTAGAGTAGATTCCATTAATCAAGTCACAATAAATGTCTCTAAGTAACAGTCTCTACGGTGATGGCTAACATTTTCTGCAAGGTACTGTAGATAATTTAGCAGAAGTAGAAGGTCTGTAATATCTGGGTGCATACATTATCTACAAATTACCCTAGTGCCAGTTTCTATGATATAATATATCTTGCGGTGACAATACTTGGATAGATTAAGCAAGTCGAGAAAAGGGAAAGTTGATGACACCTGTGAAGATTTTTTTATTATTATTAAAAAGAGTGGACAATCTATTCAAATGTCACCCTAGTGAGAATGAGCTAAAGCCTGGAAAAGGAGTATTTCATGAGCTAACAACAACTACGGCCATGTATGTATATTTGCCATTTGATGTAATTATTTCCTTTGTTCGTTGTCGTATGTCTTTCAGAATGCTTGTTTTAAATAGGGGTTTCAGTTCGACAAGAAAGCAAATTAAGAAAAATATAAAACATGCAAAATAAGCCAATAAGTATTGTAATCACCACTGAAGGCCCTTACTCGTTGATATGGCGACTCACTCCCTCCAGTTATCTTTTGTCTAGGTAAATGAAACTTAAATGGTCTTTTATACCTTCCTTCTGTTAATTTTAGTACACAGCGCACTCTTCGAAGTTCTTCTAAAGAATCTCCCTTGAGCACGTATACTAGATCCTACATGAACTTTGCAGTGACCTAATGATTTCCTTAGTCCAATGATTTTTAACTTTATATTTAAGATCTTACATTCATGAACTTATTGAATTTTCTCCTTCACCCTTTCACAAATGAGATACTTTGTTTCGCTTCATTACGGCAATATCGTTTACTTAGAATGATCTCAAGTATCCATATTTCTCACATAGGTTACAAAGGAATATCATATCAGCAGCATGTAAATATATATTCGAACTCCAGAGCTTAGCTATTTCATTACTTACACAAAGCGCAAAAGCAGACTCAGGCAGCTCGCTCTGGCTATTATTTACAAACAACTTACCTATAAAATGTAACAGTTCGTCTTCTAACCTTCTTTCTACCAGCCTCTTAGAGAGCTTCGAAACATTGCACGGTATATCATCACGCACTCATTTGTTCTTTCAGTCTTAAGATGATAATAGAAATTAAGAAATAGATGGGATACGCGAAAGCAATAAAAATGAAAATAAAGAAATGTAAAAAAAATCAGGATACCACAATCTTCACAACCTTCTGTATGACATGGTAAATCGGTTTTAAGTGGCGCCTATGTATGGGAAATCAGTGATTGGCTAATTTTGAAAATATCATCAACGAGTGAAGGCAGCGACAATAATCCATTGTATGACATAAATTGAATTACAGTATGACAGTCTCATTATCCAATTATATAATCTATTTGTATGGGAGGTTTTCCTCGGGTGGATAAAGTCGATTTTATCTATTTTCAGCTTCTTTCACTTTTAATGGGATAGTCTGGTGTCATTTAGCATGTTCGTGGAAATATCCTGTTTGTCTGAATTATTGCTGAATATGGGAAAGCAAAGTCAGGAAGAAGGGGAGAGAGTGCTATGTCGCAAGCATGTGGATCACGTGCGTGGTAGGTGATGGTTAGTAATGGTTATAATAAGGCAAATATCATATATTATCTTATGAATTACATGCCTTCGTTATTATTCATTTGTTTCAATTGTGTACACGAAAGAAATCTCACAGAAAAGAAATGGGTCTTTCAAAAGCAATGAAAAAAAAAAGAGAAATCCTATGATTGCGAATTTTCCCAAATATAATAAAATATCCACTGGTGGATCTATAGAAATATACATATGAATATTTCTTATTGTAATTGTGGTATTAACACCTAATGATTAAATGTTGGTGTTTGATATTGTTAATCTGTCTTATACAGATGAGTCAAAATCATTCGAAACAAATTTTTATATCACCATGAATATTCCTAGTATTCATAAACATATATTACTCAGAGAGCTCTAACACTTCAGTGAATCCAGGAACATAAATTTATGCATTGGATAATTTTGTTTTTGAAATAATGTTTTTTATTAAATATATATAAAGAATTGATATCAAGTAAAGAATAACCAATATGAATATAAGCTATTTTTTAATTATTGGTACGGGAAAAACTGGTACTGGTAGATCTCTTACGTATATGTATATGTATATGTAGATGTAGATGTAGATGTAGATGTAGATGTAGATTTGGATGTAGATGTAGGTGTAGATGTAGATGTAGATGTAAATGTGGATGTAGATGTAGATGTATGTATATATGCATATGTACGTGTATGCGCATGTGTATGCGTATGTACATATGTATAGGTATTTCTCACTTCCTCATTTCTCACTCTATCTAGCCTAGTAATCCCTATCATACATCTTAGGCATTTCATCTCAAACCCATTCAAACTCCTTCTTTCTTCCTCTCTAGTGTTCCATGTTTCTGCCCCGTACAGTATTGTCGGTATAACCACTCCTTCATATAATCTCCTCTTAGCATCCATTCCCAGATGTCTATTTCTCATTACACTTTTTAATCCACCAAGGCTTTTACTTACTTCTCTCAATTTACATTCTACCTCCACTCCCACTCCTCCCTTTCCTGCCATATTCGCACCCAAGTATCTAAAACTATCCACTTCCTCCAGTCTCTCTCCCTTAATACTCACTTATAGTCTGCTACTCCTTTTTCCCTTGTACATCTCATCACCTTACTTCTACCCACATTTATCTTCAACTTCCTTCTTTCACACACCTTCCCAAACTCTGTCACTGACTTTCTTAATACCTCCTCTGATCTTGCTACAAGTGCAGTGTTGTCAGCAAACAACAACTACCTTATTTCCCCCACTTTTCTCCATTTTCTTTAACCATCTCCAATCCCTGATCCACTATCCTTACATTAAGCTTTCGCACCACACCATCCATGTATAAATTGAACAGCCAGGGCTACATAACACATCCCTGACACAAGCTCTACTACTCTCGAAAAACTCTTGACTGCTCTTACCAGCTTTCCTCCTATCCCATATATCTACAATACCTCCCACAGTGTCTTCCTGTCTACTCTGTCATAAGTCTTTTCCAGATCCATAAAGCCCAAAAAACAACCTTACCTTTTCCTACAGTTTTCTCACATATCTGTCTTATCACAAAAATCTGATCTACGCAACCCCTACCTGTGTTAAAACCACACTGTTCCTCACTAATTACTCCCTCTGTTTCTCTCCTAATCTTCTCAATAATGACCCTCTCATAACTCTTCTCAACTACACTTAACAAGCCGATCCCTCTGAAACTACTACACTCACACTTGTCCCCCTTTCCCTCGTAAAGCGGAACTATACAGGCACACCTCCAGTCCTCTGGCACTCTACCCTCTCTTAAACAAACATTAAATAACATCACCAGCCAGTCCACCATCACTGAACTTTCCCTTTTTCAGAAATTCTGCATGGCATCCAACAAACCATTTTCCTCACTCATCACTGTCATTTTCTTAGCGCTTCCCACTGCAACTACCTTTCCCTCCTTATCCTCCTTCACATTTAGCAACTCTCTAAAATACTCTGCCCACCTTCCTCTCAATGCCATCTCGTCCATGATCATCTATCCGTCTGCACCTTTTACCTTTTCCTCTGTACTTGATTAGCCTCCTCTTCCTTTCTTAAGTTCTTTCCAAAACACTTTTTATTGCTTTTGAAATTTTCTGTCATACTCTTACCTCATTCCACATCTGCTCTCCTCTTTGCCTTCTTTATCTTATGCTTTACTTCCCTTCTCTTTACTTTGTACCTCTCATATGATTCCCTCGTCCTAATTTGTAACCAATCTATGAAAGCCTGCTTCTTCTCTTCTACACCACTCACTACCCTTTCTTCTATTTCCTCCCGTCCTCCTTGTTCCACACACCATCTTTGCGCACCTTATGACTCCCTCCTTAAACCATTCCCTTTCCTCCTCCACTCCTAGTTCTACTCTATCCTTCACTCCCTTCTAATCTTAACATAAGAACATAAGAATAAAGGAGACTGCAAGAGACCATAAGGCCTACACTAGGCAGCTCCGTATCCATCACCACCTGTCATCCCCATCCATAAAGTTGTCTAATCGTTTTTTAAAACAACTGATAATTTCAGCGCTTACTACATGGTTACTAAGTTTATTCCATTCATCGACCACCCTATTAGTAAACCAATTCTTGCCTATTTCCTTCTTAAATCTAAATTTGTCCAGTTTGTAATCATTACTGCAAGTCCTGCCCTGTTGTTTTATTATGATGACCTTGTTTGCATCACCCTTGTTATAGCCTTTGATCCACTTGAACACTTCTATTAGATCACCCCGCACTCTGCGTCTTTCCAGAGAGTGTAAGTTTAGGTGCCTAAGCCTTTCTTCGTAAGGCAAATTTTCGCGTCCATGTATCGTTTTGGTCATTCTTCTCTGTACTGATTCTAGTAAATTTATGTCCATTCTGTAGGACGGAGACCAAAACTGTACCGCATAGGATGGGTCTAACTATCGCTAGATAGAGTTTAATAATTACCTTTGCACTTCTATTCGTTACCGTCCTAGCAATGAAGCCTAATGCACTGTTAGCTTTCTTTCTGGCGCTAATGCACTGCTTTCTGGTTTTGAGGTCCGGACTTACAAGAGTTCCCAAGTCCCTCTCGCACTCAGATTTTTCTAAAAACGTGTTATCTAAGATGTATCTATTTTTGGGGTTGTGTAGCCCTAATTTCAACACGCTACACTTAGAGATATTGAAGTTCATTTGCCATTTCTCTCAGCTGCTTCTTATTCTCCTTTTCCTTCTTTTCTCATTTAAGCAGTTCACTCTAAATACCTCCCTACCTTCTGCCCTTTTCCTACTTGTACACCAATTCACTACTCTCAACTTACCTTCCACCAAAAAATAATCTTGTATTCTCCCACTCTCTCCCCGTAGAACATGTACATCCTTGAGTCTTTCTACTATACTCCTGGTTACACCTATATAGTACCACTAACAGATAAAATCACATCTAATTTTCTTTGGCTTTTTCTTTTTGCCTCTCAAACTTTTTCTTTTTTTTATGCTGTAGAGGACCTTCGCCCCCTTATTTGATACGCTTTTTTGTATTTTTTTTTCTTCTATATTTTCTTCAATTATGCCTTGAATGGTATTTTATCTATAATGTTTTATTTTCCATGTTTCTTCCTTGTGCTCTCTTTGGCCTTCTAATTTCCCACCTTCTTTTTCTTCTTCTTTGTCCTCTTGTCCCTCTTCTTTCTTTCTTTTCGCTTTTATCTTGTCATTTTACTTCTTTTTTCCTTCTGTCTTCCCTTGTGCCGACTCTGCATTCTTTGGCACAAACGTTTGGCAAACGTACGTGCTGCCTGCGACACGTTTACACACTGTAAGTCTTCCTCTCTATGTCCTCTTCACCACCTCTCGTCCTCTTCCTCCTCCCCCTCCTACTCTTTGTCTTTATTCGTTTAACCCGAATCCGATTCCTTCCCGTTTTTCAACTTCGCAGTCCAATTTTTGATAGTGGGATCTCTCCAATTCGCTGATTTACACGGGGAGAGAGACGGGAGGAGGGTTTCGAGTGTGTGGAGGGGAGTTGCGTGCAGGGGAGTTGCGTGCAGGGGATGGAGTTTGGAAGTATGTTTGCCTGAGGTGGGGTAGGGGAGAGTTGGTGATGGCAGGGAGGAGTTCAGGAGTGTCCCTGTGTACATTGAAGGGAACAGAAAAATGTAATTCTTTTCATATTGAGTGTACTTTCTATTCTGGGTGCCGTACGGCTATACTTTTTTGCTCTCATTTTTGTGTCACCTCTATAGCAAAGGGACTAACTTAACTCCATTGAATTTTTCCGTACCTAGTTAAATTTCTTATTTCTTGTTATGCACGCTACCAAAATAATTGTTTCGTTTCTGTCAGCTCCATGATTTTGAAAACAATAAGTCTCAAATATTAGCTAAAATGATGATGGACATAGCTCCAGGTCTGTGCTTCATCTTAGCAGTAATCATTTTAATGATATATCTCACCATATAGATTCTGTTGTTCGTAACAAAAGATTCAGCTTAGATTAGTCTTGACCACCTGTTCATGACCTAAATGAAATTGGCCGGCATTTGGTTTGAAAACAGTATAAGTGTTCCCCTATCATTAGGTATTACGAGTTTCATATATAGATGAAAGCATATATCGTCTTTGTCTAGCTGAAGTTATCATCTTTTTTATACAAATTAGAAGAATAAGAGAATAAATATATATATATATATATATATATATGTATATATATACATACATATATATATATATATATATACATATATACATATATATATATTACAGGTGAAAAATGTATATATGTATATACATATACATATATACATATATATATATATATATATATATATATATATATATATATATATATATATACATATATCAGACGTCTCACAGAGGGCAAGGCTTGGAGGATATCCACTTGGAGAGTTACTGTAGTATGCAAAGTAGACCACTTGGAAAAAGTAACTAACGAAGCAGAGCGCTTTCGTATATTACATCTTCAGTGCAAAAAGTACATAGTTAATAGAAATACATAGATTATATACACTGTAGTATATATTACTACATAGATTATATATTACTGTAGTATGTGTAGACTGAGTGTAGGGGGCTTCAAAGAAAAGCAATCTACAAGGATCCCGCCCTATGTCGATAATGATTGTTTATGGCTATGTTTTTCCTGTTTGTGCTCGAATGTGTGAGGTGGCATAGAATATCTTAAAAGATGATTTGCTAAGGTTGCAGGATTGTTTGAGATCCACACTCCTCATCGTATAGGTTTTATTATTATTCAATTTTGTATTGGAGGTTCTTCATAATAGATCCTCTTGGTAATTTTGAGTGAATTGTCTACAATTTGGTTTGGATGTTTTGATTTTGACGTTATGTCAGATATTCTTTCCTATATTCATCAAATTCAGAAAGCTTTCCATTTCTGTAATCCATTACATTAAGGAAAGGTAACTGATCATTTTCTTCTGTTTCTTTGATGTAATGGTGTACAGAAATAAAAGATGTTTCAAATTTTATGTATATAGCAAACCCACCAATGTTCTTTTATATGTTCACGTTTATTCTTTTCAACATTACAGAACAAATATATCAGTGTCTCTACGACCAAACAGAATTCCTACTACGGAATGATTGGAAGGTGAAATCGTAGGAATATCTGGTATAGTGTCAAAATAAAAGATACGGTGATGACTTATATCTCAGCCAAAAGCAATAAATCTCATGTATTGCACATCACTGTACCTCAAAAACCGCGCTATTAAAACTCATATTATACATCATTCAAAGCAGGTTTAATTGGAGCCAAGGTGTTCTTTAAGGACTTGCAACTAAGGATTCAGAGTTGCAATGGCTGTGCAGCGCGTGATGACTAATAAATGAATTTCTGTTCTGCGTGTTTTTACTGTTAGAAATTGTTCAGGGAGGCAGCGATAGGGACGGCGATTCGGCTAAGTGGGCGATTTCCGGGCGATGCAAGTCGGCGGCTATTGGCAATTCCAGTCCAATAAGAATTTGCAGCCTGTAAAATATGGTCCCTTTCGCCTCTGTTGGCTTCGATGTAGTCAACATCCGATTTTGCATTCAGCATCGAGAAGAAAAACATATGCGCGTTGCTTCATATGGCCTTGGGGCCAGTACGCTTCTAAATAGCTGTTGGGAATTTCGCTGCGATGTAAACGACCACGATCTCAGATGCTTTTGTGCACAAGCAAGCTCACTCGCACAAACGTTCACAGATACACGATGAAAACACACACACACACACACACACACACACACACACACACACACACACACACACACACACACACACACACACACACACACACACACACACACACACACACACACACACACACACACACACACACACACACACACACACACACACACACACACACACACATACATACATACATACATACATATATACATACGTACATACGTACATACATACATGCATACATACATACATAAATACTTACACACATACATACACATACATACACATACACACACACACACACATAACAAGTTGAATCACAAGCCACTGCAAATGAAGTAATCTGCAAGTCTTGGATTGCACGAGAAGGAAAGTTTTTCTTAAGGTAGTTGTATTATGAAAGTTGAAGATTAACGAGCAAATACGAGTACACTTTTAAAGGAACCCAGAGTCAAAGATGAATTGAGGACGGAAGAAGAAAAATGGCTCTCTTATGAGAGTTTTACAGTCAGATTGTAAGGAAATGACTTCGAAAAAGACGGGATGTCAATATGGCACAAGAGGCATCATAAAGAAAGTTAAAGTCTCCTTCGAAAATGTAAATAGTTTACTGATTTCAACGTTGGCGATGAATGTTTAATTGAGTGTAAACATGGTCGATATTATTTGGGTATTAGAGACCAAATTCTGCGAACGTGTTGATCTACAGCTGAAGAATAATAGAGACACCAGCCGGAGAGGAGACAGAAAATGTGAAATGGTCTGTGGATTAATGGTTATTAGAGACCAAATTCTGCAAAAGTGTTAATATACAGCTGAAGAATAATAGATACACCAACCGGAGAGAAGACAGAAAATATAAAATGGTCTGTGGATTAATGGCTATTGTGACACATGACAAAAGTAGATGAAGGCAAGACGGAAGCAATCAATCTGAAAATTAGAACTAAAGGGCCGTATCAAGAAATATTGTTGGACACAATTCTCCTTCTTAAGAAAAACATTGAACAAATTAACGATACAGTGCATAATAGAGACTTTAATTTACAGTGAGGTCAACTGGGAGGACTTGGAATTAAGTGGCAATTCAGATTCTTGGTGAAATACCCTGTTGAGTATACCAGTGGAGAACACAATGACTTCGGTAAGAGACGAGGATATTCCCACAAGCTAAGAACTCTTTCATACCAAGCAGCTAGATATGATTGCTCCATAGGAAAAACTACCGTATAACAAATGAACTTCTACTGGTGGATACAGAAATGTAAAAAAATAATGAAACACAGAGGCAAGGCATACCCATTTTTCTGAAAGGCAGATTAGTTAGGCTTGAAGAAATTCTTTAGAGAAGAAGACTGTGAGAAATAATGAAAAAAATTCAACACCATTCTTGACATTTATAACCTTGAAATTGACATATATGTGCCAATTATTTGTAGAATGAAAAAAAAAGACTGGTTCAACAATGAGTGTGAGATAGCAAAAAATTCAACGACATGGCTTGGCGATAATGGAGGGAGAAAAAGTAGTGATGAGAATATATATATGCATATATATATAAATATATATATATATGTATATATATATATGTATATATGCATATGTATATATATATATATGTATATGTATATATATATGCATATGTATATATATACATATATATATGTATGTATATATATATATATATATATATATATATATATATATATATATATATATATATTCCTGGATAGTCACGATCTGAAGGAAGTGGAGAAGATTTTTATAGATGGAATAGGTTTGGTAAGTAAGGGATTGCTAAAACCCTGTAGCTTACTGAAACGCATGACATCTTGCGTCTCTTGGATGGAATAATTATTTAAATTGTATGGTTTCTGTTTTATGTCTTGGTTTTGTTCATTGTGGAAATTTTCGCTGTGTTTTTCTTAGTTAAATTTATTTTATTATGAATTGGCTTTGGGTGACTGCATGTGAGTCTTCCATGGGGCGGTAGGGGTTGGGAGGGGTATTGAATATGCTGAGCTGCTCATTTTGTTGGGTGTGATCGTGACTATCCAGGAATAATACATAATCACATTAGCTTAAAAACTATATTACCTTTATCAATCACAGACATAAAATAACCATCTCCAATACATTAGTCTAACCTCAATATATAAAATATTCTCACCTTACCAACTCAACTCTGAAACGATATATCTCTAACAAACCCAGCAATACGGCTCACAAACCAAACCAACATACAGAAAGATTTCATACAAACTCAAGAAAGACATGTCCTCAAGATAGAATAACAAAACTTCCCACACAATGGGTAGACAATTATTATTTCATACCATAAACTAAGATCAAAACCCATACACAAAAAGTAATACATACAAAACTTCCATCTCAAACTTACATTGTTTTTAACTTAAAAGTCAACTTCATTGAACAAAGAACAAAGCCCACATGTTCCCAGAATCAATGTACGGGACTAATTATACGAACAGCAACATAATTTAAAAAATGACAGTTTCCCAGAAAAACATATCCAATGATTAACCACAAAACCACGACATAACATCCATGAGACAATATAAACAAAATTAAATTCATAACATAGTGAAACAAAATAAATAAATAAACTTATACTCCACCAATTAATCAATACATATGTATGACAACAAAGTGTCCAATCAATTTAAGCTATATTAGAATAGATGTTAAATACCTCTTACAGAGACAACAAAAACTTAAATAAATAGGAAATAATGCCAAACTCTTACACTATAGTCCTACCTGAACATTATGCAAAAGAGATTATTAAACTTCTCATATATATATACATACATATATATATACATATATATATATATATATATGTATATATATATATAATACATATATATATATATATATATATATATGCATATATATATATATATATATATATATATATAGATATTATATATACTGTATGAAGGTGAGAGAAAGCGGGGTTGTAAGTTTCGTACGAGCCTACTCATCGCTGCACGATAAATAATGCCAGGAGTCCACTGCCCTTTAGAAATATTAATGTTGGGGCATTCCTCAATTAATGCTGATTCATTTTTTTTCCTATTGAAACCGCAGTGGAACTTAAACACTAATCTGCCCTTACCCCAGCGAAACTAAGCAAACTCAGCCATGGGGAGCCGGTGTCACTTACAATTAGTAAAACAGTATTCAGATATTATAAGAATATCTATTGTGATTTTATAGATTATGTGTATAAATATGGTAAGAAACACTCTTAGAATAAACTGTTAAGGATTACTTGTATATGAATAACGGTCTTTTCTTAGGGGGATGGAGAAATTGCTTATCTTCTAAGCTACGTTTACTACAATAAAGTAATGCACACTGTTGTATGTATGATAATAGTCTCAATAATTTTATCTTCCTTATCATTTACTGCTTTATGAAATATTCTAGACCTAGTTTTTTTATATGTGATAAATCTTGCATAATTTAATATCTCTTGAATCCTGGACCAGCGCACATTAGTAAATGTTATAATTCTATTTTACCAATCAAAATTTATTCAGAAATGACACATTAGATGACATTTCGTTTATCTATCTATTTTATCTTATTCTATTTTATCTATTTTATGTCATCTTATAATTTTTTACAACACACGAGCAAAAGCAAACAAACCACAGAAGTCTTTTGTTATTTTATCTATCTTGGAATCATCCAGATGTAGTTTTTTTTATCGTCCTAATTTTAGGAAATACCAATAATTTATTTGCAATTTCTTTGTATGAGCACTTTTTTCATTATCTATAGAATGTCTGACCCAGGGCAGTGGGCGAGATGCAGGGATGACCCATCGTCCACGAGGGGCTAAGATAAGAGGGAGGGAGTGGGGAGGGTTGAATGGGAGTGGAGTTTGTGGGGATGGAATGGTTGGGAGTGGATTTTATGCCTTTTTTTTTTTTTTTACTACCTCCCTTGTAAGGGAAAAAATAAATTGTAGTATATGAATGTATGTATGTATGTATGTATGTATGTATTTATGTATGTATGTATGTATGTATGTATGTATGTATGTATGTATGTATGTATGTATGTATGCATGTATGTATGTATGTATGTATGTGCAGAATGTTATGTCTTTATCTATATGATTGTAGATGCTGGTACATAGGGATAATGAAATGTGTGGTTAATTCACACAAAATAAAAATATATTAGTTCAAAATGTCTATAAGAATGATACGTGTCCAAAGTCCGAGAGTACGCCTAGACTATTCTCGATGCAATAAGCCGACGGGCCGATCTAATTGCTGACAAAGAAAGTCTGGCCATTCTGTTGCCAACTAAGGGCTACTGATTTAATTAATTTTACATATTTAGTAATATGTGCTTATAAGGGAAGTAATGGTAACATGATGGTTACATTATGCTCATGCGTATGCATATGTTTATTTACATTCTTTTGCACCTGGTATTCACTTTTTTTCAGTGGTTAGTACCTTTTACAAATCTGGGAGGTCAAAACCAATTTCTTTTCCTCGTAAAGTGGCTGAAAGCTACTTGATACATATGTATCACACCTTCGCCTCTCCTTTGTCCTCTTTCCTCTTTTTTCTTCATATAGATAAAAAAAATTATTTTGCAAGCCATCCCTAAAGAAGCAGCTACTCCGAACATTAGTTTATCTATTAACAAATTTATAGGAAATTTGAGAGAGCTGTTGCTTATGCATGTAGATTATCAAGTAAGTGAAGATACTGAAGCTGCTAGTCTGAAAATTTTAAGAAACGTAATGGGATTTTGGGGCTAGATTACTAAAGGGGTAAAGCGACGGTTTTACTGCGCGATGTGTGTAAGAAATAGTTCCCATTCTAGGTAATCAGGGGAAAATGTATAAGGGACGGATTTTTCTGTGAATCAATATAGATGGTGAAGTCAAGAATAGTACTATATGTGTAGGGGATCACAAATGTAGGAGTGAGGCATTAGATGATATTTTTGTGTAATAAAGTAAAATTGGTGTCCCTGTCTGGGAAATAGGAGAGGAAAACAAATACTAAATTTATCTGTGGTTGAGGGACGGGGTCAGAGAACTGGAAGGCGAGAGCTCTGGTGATGGTATCTGGAAATCTTGCAAAATCCAAATAATGAATTTGCTTTTCCAGGAGCAGTGCTACTTTATTTCTATAAATAAATTTAATAAATTTTAATTACATTACTCAGGCGAGAGCTACACGGCTTTATACATCAGAATGAATTTGCTTTTCCAGTAGCAGTGCTACTTTATTTCTATAAATAAATTTAATAAATTTTAATTACGCTACTCAGGCTAGAGCTACACGGCTTTATACATCAGAACCCCCCCCCCCCCTGAGCGATGGAAAATTAAAAATCAACTCGATTAATCACAAGTCCATGAGTCATCCCAAAAGATTTTGTTCTTACTATGACTGACAATATTATCTAGCTTTATCTCTAAGGCCTTCGGTTATTCCAAATTATTACGATTTCCAGTTCTGGGCAAAAAGAGGACTGTCCCTTAGGAAAACAGGTCGTGTTGTGCCGGCACACGCAGGGTGCCCAGGTCGCCTCCTGCTTTTACATATTTTTGATTATCCTTGTCATAATATTTCACATGATTGTGGTGTAGGATAGAAAATGATGAATATATTCTGAGATGACATACAGTGGAGGTTAGTCCAACCTGGCAGATCATCTATGACTATGAATAAGACGAGATATGTCAGTGTACAAAGAGCGATATATATATATATATATATACATATATATATATATATATATATATATATATATATATATATATATATATATATATATACATATATATATGTATATATATATATATGATATATATGATATATATAATATATATATATATGTATATATATGTACATATACATACATATATACATGCATATATATATGTATATATATATATATATATATATGTATATATATATACATATATGTATATATATATATATATATATATATATATATACATATATACATGTATATATGCTAATAAGAACACGGGTACGTGTGTTCACTTATGCAAGTAGACCACTTGGAAAAAGAAACTAACGAAGCAGAGCGCTTTCGTATATTACATCTTCAGTGCAACAAGTACATAGTGATAGGAGTACATAGACAATATATACATGATACAAAGGAACAAGGACAGTTTGAATAAGCGTAGCGACCAATTACCCCCTGGAGAGCGGAAGGTCATTGTCAATTATCTTACGATGGTCGGGCGACATCAGGTCACAGTCGCCAAGGGTCACTGTTTCTACTAATTATATAGGGCGACATTAAGTCAATTCGTTGGATTACATTTTACCTGATATTATCTTACTAATTTCTTGGCGACTGTGACCTGATGTCGCCCGACCATCGTAAGATAATTGACAATGACCTTCCGCTCTCCAGGGGGTAATTGGTCGCTACGCTTATTCAAACTGTCCTTGTTCCTTTGTATCATGTATATATTGTCTATGTACTCCTATCACTATGTACTTGTTGCACTGAAGATGTAATATACGAAAGCGCTCTGCTTCGTTAGTTTCTTTTTCCAAGTGGTCTACTTCGCACATGTATATATATATATATACATATATATATATATATATATATATATATATATATGTATATATATATATATATATATATATATATATATATATATATAGATATATATATATATATATATATATATATATATATATATATATTTCGCTGCTGCCTCTGCCTCTGCTGGAAGTTTATTCCATTCACTTATACATGGTTGGCAAAGTTGTTTCTATCCACTTCCAAATTAAAATTATTTCCTGAGTATTGGAATGGTCTGAGCACATGGAAAAATGAGTGAACAAAGATAAATAAAAGAAATGTGAAAGGCAGAGGTGGATGGTGTGAGCACGGTGGGAATTTTGTATGGTTAATGGTACTCTAAAGAAAAAATAGTGTTTGCATTTGTACAAAAAAAAAAAAAAAACTCATGGGCAAAAGCGCGAGAGAGAAATCAGACGAAATGCAATAATCAAGAAAAAATGGACTGAAATCATTTTCAACGTAGCTGTATTACAGTTATTGTAATCAATATTTCCAGACGACAGAAGCTCGTGATTGTTAATTTTCTTTTCAAATATAAAATAATACCTAACGCAATTGTGAGACTGCTATACATTTATATAAATTTCTGAAAAAGAAAAAGGAAATATGTTCCTTCTACGTGCAAATACGATTGACTCAACATTCTGTCACAGAAACACGTAGTAAACTCTTGGAGGTTTGGATGAGAATTGAACCAAACAAAATGAGGCATATGAGCTCTAAGAAATAGATAATTTCATTGAGGTGTATTATTTAGAATATATGTGTTTAGAAGAAACGCATCAAAAGAAATAAAGTAGATCCCATGAAATGAAAATGAAATACAGTGAGTTACAATGATAACCACTGGCCTGAGTTATTTTTGTTTTCAAGATTTCTTCACTGATTCCAAGTAAATTCAACGTTCTGAATTAAAATCTGAAACCCTTTTTCTTTGATCAACTGTAGTTTTTACGCTATATAATTCTATTTTGTATGGTTTTTGTTATTAGTTACTTTTACACAAATAACGAAATCATTTTCTGAGAAAAGTTAGACAAAACTATGATCTAATTAAGTAACAAAGGAGTGGGTGGAAGTGGGAGTAGTTTCTATGCCTTTTTCTTTTTGGTTACCCCCCGTTTAAGGGGGAGAAAGCCTTTGGTATATGTATGTATGTATGTACGTAACAAAGGAAATAAAAGTAAGTAGCTACTACAGAAAGGTTTAGATATACATTCAAGGGCTTCAAGCAACGATTTGTATGGCTGTGGTGTCATATTTTTAATTATTTTAGCAGATGATTAGTGCTTGTTTAGATAGTATAGGAAAGGGAAGTGTACATCTTTGTAAGTCTATACACACGAACATGATGGCACACACATTCTTATACATATGGGTCTGTGAATGTGAGTGCGCGTGTTTTATGAATTAATTCTGTCGCAAGGATTTGACAATGAACCCGAGATGCAAAAACCATCCAAACAGGTTTTGCTACATTTGTGACGGAGTAAGAATGCCTGGTCAACATTCAAAAGCTACGCATTTTTTAAATCAATGATACCAGGCCTATTTTGGAATCCAAATTGAAGATCTGGATACAAATTTTGCTCCTTAAAAATGCTGTAGAACATGTGTTGAAAATTTAAGACGTTGGAGTAAGGACAAGATGAAATCCCTACATTGCGGTGTTCCCATGGTGTGGAGAAAAGGAACTTATCATGTGTCAGATTGCTATTTCTGCATGACTAACCTGAAAGCTAATCTCGTGTTTGAAAACAATTACAACTTGGAGCCAATACGCTCATCAATATATAAAAAGAAAAACACATATTTTGACATATCTTAAATTTATAGAAATCCGTGGGACTTTGACATTTTATCTATATGGAATTTACAGGGGTAAATAAGAAGAACAATCGATATGTTTTGTATCCGGATATTTCATCTGCCAGAAAGGCAGTGTCTCATGGTCCGGAAAATTCCAATGCCAAGTGTACCCAAGGACACAGATATCGCTGAAGACCGTGATACCCAGCTTGAAGATATGGACATCGTATCAACCTCCAGTCCCCAATGAGAACCAACCAAAGCCTTGAAGTCAAGCACAACTAAATGACTTAGCAAGGTACTTAGAGTTAACAAAAGAATCTGTCTAGCTACTTGGATTACCCCTTGACGAAAACAAATTAATTGCCTCAGGAACTCCATGTTTCTGGTATTGCAAAAAAAGATGAAGAGCTTTGCCAAATTTTCCAACCTCATGACAACTTCTCATTAATATATTACAGTGATATTGGAGGACTAGTTGGAGTCTTGGGTTTCATTTATAGTCCAGTGGAATGTAGACTTCTTTAAAAGCTGTTTTTTCAGCATTAGCACTAAGATTGCATCTGTTCCTGTTGTACATTCAGTTTAAGTATCTGAGAGTTATAAGAATATGAAAATATTACTCAGTGCTCTGAAGTTTGTGAAGATTTAAAGGGAAAAAGGCAATGTCATTCTATATGTTTCCATATTGTAATTTGATCTTATGTATTCCAGTTATCTCCTTTATCACATATTTCATGGTCTTTCTATTTTTTCTTTTCATGTTGTGTCCCTAATATTAAGAATGCAAGAGGGTTACAGTAAATAACCATGTTTTCTCTGTCTGTGGGATAGCCGAGCGGATGACAAACACTACGAGCATAGGGAAGCCGTTACTACCCACTTTAGAAACAAATCTACATTATGTCAGCTTGAGACCGTTATTTCTCGTCTGATTCGTATTCATCGTGAAAATTTCATCATTCTTTATGTCAGTTCTAAAATATCGAAGAACTGTATGAAGTCACCCGTGAGTTTAAGATTTTTCAGATAAAATAGATTTATTTTTTTTGTGTAATTTATTTTTGGTATTTGGAAAAAAAAAATCAATGTCTCGCAACTGTACTTATCCTAAGCTATCAATGTATGTGATAAGATTCGGCGACTTTATGAACACAGATTATTCAAATTGTGGATGGACTAATGATTTATATAGTTGGTTGATGACAGATGAACTTTTGAAATCAATGGGTCATGCAGTAAATTTTAGAATCTTACTTGCTTTCTCTGAGACTGAGCTATATTGTTTATATGATTTTATATCGTTAATGATAATTACACCAAAATCCTTTTCACTCTCCCCTTTCATTAACGTTTTCCTGATAACTTGTAGTCGTAATTGAATTTTATTTAGATTTATTCAAATTGAATTTCATTAGCCAATTTTCACATTATTGCTGTGGTTTATCTAAATATTCTTGAATACCCAATTGATTTACGTAATTATTTGCTATTTCATATATCTTTGTATCGTTAGCAAATTTAGTATATTTCAGTCCATGCGTACTATGAATAGAAGTAGCCTAAGAACGGAACTCCCCTCATATTTTTTTTCCAGCTAGAAGTTTTGCCACTTAGGACAACACGCTGTTTACCATTATTGAATCAATTACTAATCTAACTTAAAAAGTTACCTATTATTCCGTGTGACATGAATCTAGCAAATAGTCTTCCCTGTGGAATGTTATCCGTTTGTTTATTATTATTTGTTTGATTCTCATTTATTATTAGTTATGTCAATTTATTATTATTTACTATTTATCTGTTTATTATCTAGCTATACCTATGCATTTATTCATTTTATTTATTATTTACATTATTATTGCTTTTATTTAATAATTTATTTGTTTATTATTATTATGATTTTTTTTTTTTTACATCCGACCTAGATATGGACCAAAAGGTCTCCTTTCGGCATGCTCCGCCTTTGTAATCCTTTGTAAATCTACATTGTTGATTTTGTCAAAAATTTAGATGCCTGCGTTGCAAAATTTGAATCGGTTTACCACACAAAAATATCTCCGTCTGAATCCATGCTGGATATCATTCATTAAACAGTTATTTTCTAAATGATATTCGACATCATTTCTGAAAAATAGTTTCCATAATTTTGCAAGATTGATAAGCTTATGATTTTGTAGTTCACTTGCTTCCTCTTCTTTACCCTTTTTGTACATGAGAGTAATGTTAGATCATTTACATTCTCTTGGTACATCCCCCAATATGGTAGACTTTTTTTCAAGTTATTTTTAATGGAACAACAATCTCGTTTTTCGTTTCACTCGGGATTCTTGATTTTTTTTTCCCAAGGTCCATATACATAAAATTTGCTTCCTAGTTTCTTACTAAATTGTCCCAGTCAATGTCTCCACATCTAAAGGTAAGTAAATGGATAAATGAATAAATAAGATAGATGAATAATTGAATAAATGAGCTTCCTAGTCTCTTCCTAAATTGTCCCAGTCATTGTGCCCAAAGTTGAAATATCAAATGATCACAAAGTTTTTGTACTGCGATGCATTTCAAATCTGGTGCAACCTGTGCAGGAAGCATGCAACGGGTCCTGGGAATTGAGCCAACGACCTCCTGTCCACAAATTCGACACTATCCATTGAGCTACCGCGCGGCCACAGTAATAGCTATTATATAAAATCCTTCTACACAAGCTTTACCTCTCAACAAATCTATTTGATTTGTGACATTCCTGCTGTTCGTATAGAAATTATTGTGGTTTTCCTCCCTTCCCCTGTTTGTGTGATTTTTTGACAGTCACTGTCTAGGTTGTTTTCTTGTGTAAACTATTTTTCAATACATTTGCGTGCAAAACTTTTTCAATCATTCGTTTGGGTATCATTGTTTAACAACGACCCTTTCCTCAAGCACCATCTTTCAGGAATGGTTCTCCTGGTCTTTCTTCTTAAAGACTATGTTATCATCAACTCCATAACTAAATACATTTCTAACGTTTCTCCGCGGTAATCTCCACGTCGGAAACGTGTCGATTTCGCATTCGCTTTATTGTAGATCCAAATCCCACACATCCACATCTCTCCGAATTCAAGCAGCGGTTTACCTGTGCCAGTAGTTCAATCTCAAAGGGCAGAGGTGGCGGGTTTGATCACAGCTGAACGCCTCCTGTCGTAGACCCTTCATCTTCTGCATTCCTTCTAAAATGATCAACACATTCATACATGCATATGTACATATATCAATTCACACTTACAGTTTGTACATTAATTCGATGATGAGATAGCCTAACATATTGGTAAGGACTGACACTAACGACATGAATTAGAATCAGAGTTTCTAATTTCCCACAAAATTGGCTTTGTCAGAGGAATGACAGTCACGGGCAAAATACGGCATATATATCCATTGGGAACGGGATATATATGAGAACTGACTTTGACGTGTATGTGTGTGTGTGTGTGTGTGTGTGTGTGTGTGTGTGTGTGTGTGTGTGTGTGTGTGTGTGTGTGTGTGTGTGTGTGTGTGTGTGTGTGTGTGTGTGTGTGTGTGTGTGTGTGTGTGTGTGTGTGTGTGTGTGTGTGTGTGTGTTTGTTTCACCTTGGTCTTTTGGATCACGGGTTGGACTAGCAATTTCCCTCCCGGAAGAGAGCTCAGAGCTCGTATGACCGATCTATGGGTAATGCTGTGACCTTACACGCACACACACACACACACACAACTCCCTGCCCACGAGAGTTGGAGTAACGACTCGAAGCGCAGCGATACTGAAATTATTTCAGCCCTGGGCAGGATTCGAACCCGGACCGCCGTAGTGACAGACAGAGACTCTACCAACCGCGCCACCGAGTCGTGTGTGTGTGTGTGTGTGTGTGTGTGTGTGTGTGTGTGTGTGTGTGTGTGTGTGTGTGTGTGTGTGTGTGTGTGTGTGTGTGTGTGTGTGTGTGTGTGTGTGTGTGTGTGTGTGTGTGTGTGTGTGTGTGTGTGTGTGTGTAGAGAGAGAGAGAGAGAGAGAGAGAGAAAGCATGTGAGAAAGTGAGAAAGTGACTAAGTTTCTGATTACCTTGCAGCTCCAGGATTTCGTTTTCTCGCCTGAATCGAACAACATCAAAATTAAATAGGTTAACATGCAGGTAACCTGCAGACCAAGCCCGTAAGTTGGCAAACACATTAGAGAGTACAGTAGGACGAATCAGACCAGTCGTGGAAATAGTTAGACCATCATCGATGCATAATGAGTGTGAAAATTGCAGACATTTCTTATCGGATTCAGTATGATTTTTTTTCACCGGCAGGGCGACGTGACACAAATCGAAAACTTCTCTCTCTTTACATGAACAGATTTGATAAACTTAGACGAGTGAAATAGTTTGACACTAACGACCGAAGAAAACTGAATCCCGAGTACTAGACATCAACGTTTCCTTGAACGTTTGCTGAATCATTTAGTCCAGCGGTTCTCAACCTATGGGCCATGGACTCCTAGTGGATCACGGTGGTTCACAAATGGAGCCGACAACCTAAAGTAGTTAATGGATGCAAAGAGATTAAATTTAGTCTTGAAGTCGTTTCCGGGAGACTAGACAATAGCAATTCATAAGTACGGGGTACGTGTGAAAATAGGTTGAGAACCTTGGATTTAGTCCACTATGCACCTACATTTCTCCCACCCATTTCTTGGGTGTATAAATATAAATCTGATACAGATTAGAACAGAATGGTCCATGCATAATATCCAATGCAAACACGTTAATAACTTTGGTAGCAATTATAATATACATCCGGGTGAACAATGTATTTACTGGGAGTAATATCATAACCTCAGAGAAATATGTGAACATGTTAGAGCTGCCATATGCCAGCAGTAACCAAATCGTCATGGCATAGTACAGTGTCAGGATCATTTGTTCGCAACTGTACGCGTGGGGGACAGGACTGTGCCGTTGAAGGAGAGATAAAGTATGGAGTGGAGATGTATGTGGAGGTTCAGAGGACGGTGAGATATGCCAGGAGAAAAGAGGAAAGGAAAGGAGAGGGAAAGAGAGCAGTGAAGATAGAATTAAAGGGAGGAGAGGAAAAGAAAGAAGAGGAGAGGAGAGGAGAGGATATGATGGGGTTGTATATCTGTTTCGAGATCACAATAGATGTGTGGGGAAACGCCGATACTCTACAGTACGTAAGAACAGTAATGATAGTGTGGCATGGAAGAAATGAATAGGAGTGACGCTGGGGTAAGTAAGAGGTGAGTAAATAGGCTATAGGTAAATTAAAACAGCTACTGAGTGAAGAAGAGGCAAGTCGACACCGAGAGATTCCCATTGATATAAACAAAATAATTTAGTATCATCCTGGTTGAAAGAAAAATTGCAATCAATCACTTCAGTCCCTTCCGCACACATATCAATCAATCTTTGTGAAAATAACTTCACCCTATGTTTTTTTTTTGTATAAAAGATATTTTCAACATTAACAAGTAATATCTTATTATAATACCTAATACTTTTTAATCTTACTCAACGTGTTTGCCTTTATAGATTCAAATATCATATACTAGTAATTGTTCTATAAGAAACGTATGATTTACAATTATGAGTTATCTAATACAGAATATAGAAAATCTAACGCATTGCCCGTAAATCTATCATTAAGATACTTATAGACATTTATTATTGAATACTATTTTCCCAGGTAAGAGTTTTAACGAGAGTAGTAGAGCGTGTGATAGGAAGGATTAAAAATGGAGAGAGTGAATGGTTTGAGGAAGAGGTGGAACTTCGTCAGGGATGTGTTATGTCGCCCTGGCTGTACAATTTATACATGGATTGGGTGGTGCGTGAGGTAAATGGTGGTGGGGCAGGGATTGGAGATGGTTAAAGAAAATGGAGAAAAGTGGGAGATAAGCCAGTTGTTGTTTGCTGACGACACTGAACTTGTAGCAGGAACAGGTTAGTGACATAGTTTGGGAAGGTGTGCGAAAGAAGGAAGTTGAAGATAAATGTGGGTAAAAGTAAGGTGATGAGATGTACAATGGGAAGAAAGTGGCAGCAGACTGGAAGTGAGTATTAAGGGAGAGAGACTGGAGGAAGTGGATAGTTTTAGATATTTGGGTACAAATGTAGCGTGAAAGGAAGGAGTAGAGGTGAAGGTAGAATGTAGATGGAGAGAAAAGAGTAAATGCCTTGGGATATTAAAAAGTGTAATGAGAAATAGACATTTGGGAATGGATGCTAAGAGGAGATTGTATGAGGGAGTGATTATGAAGACAGTACTGTATGGGGGAGAAACATGGAACATAAGAGAGGAAGAGAAGGGGAGTTTGAATGTGTTTGAGATGATGTGCCTAAAGACTAGGATAGAGGTTACTAGGCTGGATAGAGTGAGAAATGAGGAGGTGAGGAGAAGAACAGGGATGGAAAGGGAGCTGGGAGATAGGATTGGTAAAAGAGTGTTGGAATGGTTTGGACACATGGAAAAATGAGTGAAGAAAAATTGATAAAAGAGGCGTAGAAGGCAGAGGTGGAAGGAGTGAACATGAGGGGTCGACTTAGGATGAAATGGATGGATGGGGTAAAAGTGACATTGGGAAATAGGAGAATGTCTGTTGAGGAAGTAAGGGAGAGAGCAGAAGATAGGGGTGAGTGGAGAATGGTTGTGTATGGATGATGCTGTGATTCATGAGGAGTGGATGGGTGATGCAGGGTGAGGGAATACGTTTGAGAAATAAATAGACGCAGCCCGAAGGGATTTCTCCCAGTCTTCTCCTTTTCTTCGTAAGGGGACGGGGAGGGGTGGTCGTCGATTTAATGAATCGGCCTTGCTGTGAATGTGCTGTTTCTTGCGACACTGCTTCTTACCCAGGGCAGTGAGTGAGATGCAGGAATGACTCGTCATCAAGGAGGTGCCAAGATAAGAGGGAGGGAAGAGGGTGGAGGGGAATAAGTATTTTAGGGATGGAATGGGAGGGAGTGATTTTTATGCTTTTGGTGTTTGGCTACCTTCCTTATAAAGGGGGGAAAGCCTTTGGGATATGTATGTATGTATGTACTTTCTCAAGATAAGACTTATTCAGTCTCCATATTTCGTTATTATCTCATCTATGTATTCATCTAACCCTTCTTACAATCGTACATTCCTAAAAGTTTCGCTTAATCATTACCCTTTACATCCTTTGCTTCTTTTATTTTTATTTATTTATTTTATTTATTTATCTATCTATTTTTTTTATAAATACAAAGTTGCCACCTGAACGAATCAATACGTAAATTGGAACCATATGTTATTGACTGACGGAACAGGAGAGGCAAAAGAACATACCCCACCGTATGTGGCTGGGTCGTTATTGACCCTCCACCCATACCTCCCCAGCTGGGTTCCTTGTCTGCCTGATGAATTCCTGGCCGCCTCGGGAAGGTCCCCCGTCAACTTGCGTGCCTGTGTCTCGTTACGGTTCTCTCAGGAGCGCAGCCGTTGATGAGGTCACCCCAGGAAGCGACATGGCGTCGCGTTGTGTTCTCTTTGTCTCTCACCTGTCTGCCGGCTGCCCTGGAACTCTCAATTTCCTTCTTGATGGCTCTCAGAGCGCCACTGGCTGATCCTTCGTGACGATGTATGTCAAGCCAACTCATGAAGGTGTTTGTCTGAGGTTCGGAGGTGTCAAGGTCTTTAACAGTAGCTAGGAAAGGGGCACGTGTGAACTGGATAGCACAGAAAAAAAAATCTATTGCTTTCGTGTGTTTATTTTCTGAGACCTTGGGTATGTTTTCACTTATTAACAACAATTTGAATTACTGGTATGATATCTACGTAATGAAATAACATGCTTCAGAAATAATGACAGGTTAGTTCAGTTGAGAAAAAACACCCTGTTCCTGTTCAATTGGGGACGGGGGCACATCCTCGTACAACCACGTATTTCTGCCTATAGTCTGGGTGCGGTGAGGCTATCATATTGATTTCTAAACCCTCTTACTCTCTTG
>NC_134780.1:1439827-1457327 GCF_046742065.1 Oratosquilla oratoria | reverse complement strand
ATATACTTCCTCATCTCTTTTTTATGTCTTCTTCCTTTTATCTTTCATTCCTCCTTTTTCTTTCTTTGTAAATCGTCTCCTCAGCCTTTGTACAAGTTGCGTATGATACTTTGTTCAACTTTTTTCCTTTCTGTCTTCTGTCTCTCTTTCAGGTCCTCATCCTTCTTTTAATTCTGAGTGATATTTCTCACAGTCTAACACTCTTTCTTATCCATTCTTTCAACCTCTATTCTTTCAACCTATTCCACCCTGATTGATACTTTACACTCCCTCGTTGGCAAGGAGTTGTACATTTTATTTTATTTTATTTTCGATTTCACTTTTTTTTTCCGAATGCTCCTTCTCCCTCTATTCTGGCTGCCACCAGACTATCTTGTTCATTGTCATGACTCCACCTCCTTCGTTAGCGACAATGTTTTAGTTCGAGTCGATCGATCCTCCTCGTAGCTGGTGACAGTTTTCTTTTATTTGGCGTGTCAATTGACAATCTAAATAACCTTTGTCATATCCCTTCATAGATACATATACCAATGGCATTTTCCCCCTCACAGGAGAGATAAAAATAAATAAATAAATAAATGCATAAAATAATTAAACAAATAGATAAATCAAAATCAAAATAAATAATAATGATAATAATAATAATAGTAATAATTTCATTACAGCTTATTTGATATCTTCCTTCTCTTAATTTTTATTAACCTTCATTTGTTTGTGTTACACATTTCTGTCTTTGCGATTTTTTTTTTCTACATTATTGCCAGTTCTCCCCCCTCTTCTTCTTCTTCTTCTTCTTCTTCTTCTTCTTCTTCTTCTTCTTCTTCTTCTTCTTCTTCTTCTTCTTCTTCTTCTTCTTCTTCTTCTTCTTCTTCTTCCTCTTCTTCTTCTTCTTCTTCTTTCTCTTCTTCTTCTTCTTCTTCTTCTTCTTTTTCTTCTTCTTTTCCTCCTCTTATTCCTTTTTCTTCTTCTTCTTTTCCTCCTCTTATTCCTTTTTCTTCTTCTTCTTCTTCTTCTTCTTCTTCTTCTTCGCGTTCTTCTTGTTCTTGTTCTTCTTGTTCTTGTTCTTGTTCTTCTTCTTCTTCTTCTTCTTCTTCTTCTTCTTCTTCTTCTTCTTCTTCTTCTTCTTCTTCTTCGCGTTCTTCGCGTTCTTCTTCTTCTTCTTCTTCTTCTTCTTCTTCTTCGCGTTCTTCTTCTTCTTCTTCTTCTTCTTCTTCGCGTTCTTCTTCTTCTTCTTCGCGTTCTTCTTCTTCTTCTTCTTCTTCTTCTTCTTCTTCTTCTTCTTCTTCTTCTTCTTCTTCTTCTTCTTCTTCTTCTTCTTCTTCTTCTTCTTCTTCTTCTTCTTCTTCTTCTTCTTCTTCTTCTTCTTCTGCCATATTTTCTCATCCTTTACCACTTCCATATTTTTTCTTTTCGTTTTACATTTTTCTTTTTTATTTTAATTGTTCCTTTTTCTTTTTTTTTCCTTTTCTATCTCTTTTTATTCAATTTTTCTTATTTAGTTCTCTTTATCCTTTAATTATTCTTGTTTATTTTCACTATCTTTTAAATTAATGCTCATCTTATTCATTTACTTTTGTTTTCGTCCTTCTTGTTACTTTTTTCTTCCTATTTTCCTTTTCATATGCATTTACTTTTATTCATCCTATTTTCCTTTTATATGCATTTCCATTTTTTCATCCTATTTTCCTTTTTATATGCATTTCCCTTTTTCATCCTATTTTCCTTTTTATATGCATTTCCCTTTTCATATCCCTTTCCTTTTTATATGCATTTCCCTTTTTTCATCCTATTTTCCTTTTTATATGCATTTCCTTTTTTTCATCCTATTTTCCTTTTTATATGCATTTCCCTTTTTTCATCCTATTTTCCTTTTTATATGCATTTCCCTTTTTTCATCCTATTTTCCTTTTTATATGCAATTTTACATGCATTTTTTTTACATGCATTTTTGCATGCATTTTTACATGCATTTTTTCATCCTATTTTCCTTTTTATATGCATTTCCCTTTTCATATCCTTTTCCTTTCGTTTTGGGAAAAAGGTCTGAATGAAGACTGGAAGTTATCGAAAGAGAACGGAAAGTGGAAAAGACAGGTGAAGGAAAGAAATGAGAAAAGGAAATGGGAAATAGAAAAAGAGGAAGAAGAAGTGTTAAAAGGAAAAGAAGAATGAAGAAACAGGTAAAGGGGAAAAGATATGAGAGTAAATAAGGATAAAGAAAAATAGAAAAGAGAAATGGAAAATAGAAATTAGAATAACAGAAATGAGAATTTGAAGAGTCAAAAGAGGAAAAGGTAACCGAAAAAGGGAAATGAGAAAGAAATGCTAAATAAAAGAGATAAAAGTAGAAAAGGGAATGAAAAAGAAATAAGAAAAATGAAATAAGACAGATTGAAAATACATAAGGGAAAAGTGGAAAAGGTAAACAAAAAATGAAAAGAAGAATGAAGAAACAGGTAAAGGGGAAAAGATAAGAGAGTAAAGGAGGATAAAGAAAAATAGAAAAGAGAAATGAAAAATAGAAATAGAAAAATGGAAATGAGAATTTGAAGAGTCAAAAGAGGAAAAGGTAAACGAAAAAGGGAAATGAGAAAGAAATGTAAAATAAAATAGACAAAGGTAGGAAAGGGAATGAAAACGAAAAAACAGAAAAATTAAATAAGACAAATTGAAACTACATAAGGGAAAAGTGGAAAAGGTAAACAAAAAAGGGAAATGAGAAAGAAATGTAAAATAAAAGAGATAAAGGTAGGAAATGAAATGAAAAAGAAATAATAGAAAAAATGAAATAAGACAAATTGAAAATACATAAGAGGAAATAGGATAAAGGAAATGAAAAGGGGAAATGAGAAAAAAAAATAAAAATAAAAGAGATAAAGGTAGAGAAGGAAATGAAAAAAAATGAAATAAGACAAATTGAAAATACATAAGGGGAAAGAGGATAAAGAAAATGAGAAGAGAGAGTATAAAAGAAAAGATAATTTAAGAGTTGTAATGAGAAAAATGAAAAGGGGAACGGGAAATAAAATAAAAATATAAAGAAAGAGAGTAAAGGTGAAAGGTAAAAACTGAGAAGAATGAGAAGAAAAATTAATAGAAAAATAAAAAATAAAAACTAGTAAAGCGAAAGGGAGACCTGGGAAAAGGATATTTGGAAAAGGATAAATAGAAATATGAATAGAATAGGAAACTGGAACAATTGAAAAGAGTAAAGAGCAGAAAGAATGGAGGAAAAATTTAAAGTTACAGGAAAAACAAAGGGAAAAGGAAAAAGAGACAGAGAAAAAAAAAAGACGAAATTTATCAGGGAAAAGGGAAATTTCAAAGATCAATAAGGATTGGACAAATAAGGAATAGTTAAGGGGAAGGGAAAAATAAAGAAGATGAAGGAGAACAGGAAGAATGGAGAAAAAAATTAAAGTTACAGGAAAAACAAAGGGAAAAGGAAAAGGAGACAGAAAAAAAGACGAAAGTTATCAGGGAAAAGGGAAATTTCAAAGATGGATAAGGATTGGACAAATAAGGAATAGTTAAGGGGAAAAGAAAAAAGAAAGAAGACGAAGGAGAAAAGGAATATGGAAAGGGAAATGAGGAAAGGGGAAAAGAGAAAATGAGAAGTACGTGGAAAATGAAAAATGCAAAAATAAATATAAGGAGAAAAAAATGGAAGCGGAGAAAGTAAAAGAAACCATTGGAAGTGGAAAATATGGAAGAGGAACGTAGAAAAAAAGTAAGGAGGAGATAGAGAATGGATAAAAAGTTGAATAGAAAAAGCTAAAATGATGAATGACGAAAGGGAAAGAGGGGAGAAAAGGGAACAAATAGAAAGGGAAGGGAAAGTGGAAGAGGAAAAAGAAATGAGGAAAGGAAAAACCGAAATGGGTCAGTTCCAAAGAAAAATAGAAAATAGAAAAAATATATATATAAGTGAAAAAACATAGAAAGGAAAGAGAAAAGATGGACGTGGAAAAAAACTATGTATAAATTGAAATAAGAAAGGGAAGAAAAATATCAAAAGTAAAGAAGAAAAATTAAAGTGAAAAGTATATAGGTGAAAAGGGGAAGTGGAAAGTGAATACGAGGGAGGAGGAATTTAGGAGAAAGGAAACGGGAAATGGAGGTGAAAAAAAAAACAGAAAAAAGGGGAAAAGGATTAGGAAAGGAAAGGGAAGATGCTTAAAGAATGGGAAAATAAGGGTGTCAAGAGAAGGAATAAGAAAAAAGTTTTGAATGAAAAATAAAAAGAGATATGATAAAGTGCAAAAAGAAAAGGTTAAAATGAATAAGAAAAAGAGGGTAAATCAAAAGAAAAAAGAAAGAAAAAAAAAGAAAAATGGAAATGAAAAAAGAAGAGAAATGTAGAAATGTAAAGGAAAAAAGGAAAGGGGGAAGGAGAAACTCAAATAGTAAAGGAGAAGGGAAATGAAAAAGGGTTAAATGAAAAGGAAAAAGTGGAAAAGCAAAAGAAAGTGGGGGATGTAGAAATTGAAAAAATCGAATAAATGAAAAGGTGAAGTGAAATTGTAAAATGGGAAAAAGGAAAAGGAAAAATGGAAAGTGGACAGGAGGAAGGGGGAAGAGGAGAGTGAAAAGGTGGAGCGAAATTTTAAAATGGGAAAAAGGAAAAGGAAAAATGGAAAGTGGACATGTGGAAGAGGAGAGTGGAAAGGTGGAGTGGGACTGGAAAAAAGGGATACGAACCAGGGGAGAATGAAAATTGAAAAAAAGGAAAAAAGAAAAACGCTAGAAAAGGGAAAAGGGAAAAGGCCATTGTGAATGTGAAAAAAGGAAATTTGAAAATTGAAAGTGGATAGGGGATGAGGGGAAGTTGTTGGAGATGGGTCAGGAGAGAGGGAAACCAGAAAGGGAAAGGGGGATGGAGCAATAGATGGAGGAAATAGAAAAGGAGCGAGTAGAATATTAAAGAAATGGGAAATGGGGAAGATGGGGAAGGGAAGGAGTAAGGAGAAAAGATAAAATGAACGGGATAAAAAGACATGTGAAAATTGAACATGGAAAGGAAAAATAGTCACAAGAAAAAGAAAAAGGAAAATAAAAAAGTAATGAAAAAAAGAAAAAGAGAAAGAAAATTATATATCAAAAGAGGAGTAAAAATTGAAAAGAGGGAACAAGGAACGGAAAACGATATGAAAGAAAAATAGAACAACGAAAAGAAAAAAAAAAAGAATATAAAATAGAGTAATGTGGAAAAGGGAAGCGAAAAGGGAAATAGGGAAGTTGGAATTTGGAAATGAAAAGTAAAAGAGAAGAATTAAAAGGTAAAATCGCAATGTGGAAAGGGAAGGTAAAAGGGAATTGGAAAAGAGTAAATTTTGAAAAGGATAAAGGTAAAAAGGGAAATGGGAAAATGACAAGGAAAATAGAAATGAGAGAAAAGGGAAACTGGAATAGGGAAACGATACAGAAGGAATAGGCAATGATGAAACTAAAAGGTAAAAGGAAAGGATGAATACCTAAAGGGGAAAGTGGTAAGGAGAAATTAAAAAATTGAAAGCAGAAAGTAGAAGAGAGGGAGAAGAATAAAGGAAAAAGGAAATGGAAAAAAAAATTAGAAATAAAAACGGGAAAAGAAAGAAAAAATCTGAAAAAAGGAAGAGAAAGTTGAAATGCAAAGAGAAAAATAAAGTGTCAAAAGGAAAAGTGGTAAGGAAAAAGACCTTTCTTACATTGTGTTTTGCTCTCTTTCTCTCTTCTTTCAAGAACTCTCCTATGCTTCCTTTGTTCTACTTTGCAACCACTCTTCATAAACTCGTTTCTTCTCCTCCACCACCGCTTTCAAACCTCCATTCCACTTTTTGCTGCCTCTCCTGTTCTCACTCATGCTCCTCAACCCACATACCATCTTTGCGCCCTTTTGTCATTTCCTCCCTAAAGCAACTCATTCTTCTTGTCCTATTTCCTCACTCTCCTTTGTCTCCTTCCACACTTCTCCTAGCTTCTCCTTCCACACTTCTCCTAGCTACTCCTTCTACACTTCTCCTAGCTTCTCCTTCCACACTTCTAGTTTCTCCTTCCACACTTCTCCTAGCTTCTCCTTCCACACTTCTCCTAGCTTCTCCTTCCACACTTCTCCTAGCTTCTCCTTCCACACTTCTCCTAGCTTCTCCTTCCACACTTCTCCTAGCTTCTCCTTCCACACTTCTCCTAGCTTCTCCTTCCACACTTCTCCTAGCTTCTCCTTCCACACTTCTCCTAGCTTCTCCTTCCACACTTCTCCTAGCTTCTCCTTCCACACTTCTCCTAGCTTCTCCTTCCACACTTCTCCTAGCTTCTCCTGGTAATTACTACTCTTATCCTTCTCATTCAATTTGTTTACTTTCAGCGCTTTTCTAACTTCTTTTTCTGCTCACACTACCTCGACCATACATTCCTTTGACAATACTCTGTCCTCTCCTCTCAAACAGTTCATTCCAGGGCCCTTTCAATCCTCTTTTTGGGTACCACTATATAGTACATTAATGCCTTCCCAACTATCCTTCCATTCGTAACCCTTTCCTATGAACTTGCGCTTGTCTTGCTTTTTAAACACAATGTTTACCAACATTAACCCCTTCCTAGAATTCCGAGCATTTTCTCTTCATTGTAGTTTTTATCTGACATCTCAAAACGCCCTGCTACTATATTTATTGTATCTTTAAATACTTAAGCGTTGAGACCCCCAAAATCACTAGATTCTTACCTATACCCTCTATATGTTCATTTAAACCACCCTAAAGAAAACATCTTATTTTATTATTTTTTCTCACAACCAGGACCATATATGCCCAAAGGCCCATACTTCCCATCCCAATTCCACCATTCCCCACACTATTCTCGAAGACATTTCTATCCACTCCACCACGCATTTTTCTATCTTATCAATTACCATCATGGCCATTATTTCACTTATCACTCCTGACAATTTCCCCAACGTACTTCCAAACTGCAACTCACCCTTCCATTTCAACTTAGTTTCACTTAATCCTAATACATCCATCTTTCTTTTCACAAAGGAGCAGCCAACCTCTCCCCTTTCACTCCGAAATGTATCTCAGCTACGCATGTTGAAGAATATAAGAACATAAGAATAAAGGAGACTGCAAGAGACCATTAGACCTATAGTAAACAGTTTTATATTCATTGACACCTATCATTCCCATCCATAAAATTATCTAACTTTCTCTTAAAAATCAATAGTTTTAGCGCTCACTACATGGTTAGTGACTATTTCGTTCGCTAACCACTATTGTAAACCAGTTCTTCCCTATTCGTTTCTTAAATCTAAATTCATTACTACGAGTCCTGGCCTGCCGTCTTAATAGGTTACCCTTGTCTGCATCACCCTTGTTAAAGGCCTTGTCCCATTTAAATGCCTCTATCCCACACTCTACTTCTTATCAGAAATTTTAAGTTAAGATGCCTAAGCCTGTCTTCCTATATTAAATTTCTTAGCCCATGTATCACTTTTGGTCATACTTCTCTGTATTCTAGTAAATTGATATTTCCATGGTATATAGAAATTGTACCGCATAGTCACAACGAACGCCAGATAGAGTTTGATAACTATATCTACACTTTTTCTTGTAACATTCCTAGCAATAAGTCCTAATATCCTGTTAGCTCTATTCTTGGTACTAATGCATTGTCTCAAAGATTTAAGGTCAGAAGTCCTTTTCACATTCTGTTTTCCCTAAAATGGCGTTATATAAGCTATACCTGTTTCCTGGGTTGTGTAAATCTTTGTTTAATACACTGCACTTTGAGATATTGAAGTTCATTTGGCATAACCGATCATGCAAACAATTTGTTAGGATCTTCCTGCTTCCAACGTCTTTCCCTGATGTAATATAGTATCTACTTTATTGTCGTCTGCAAACTTGCTAACGTCACCATTGATCCTATTGTCCAAGTCATTTATATACATAATGGACAATAATGGACCAAAAACCGAGCACTGGTGAACTCCACTAGTAACACTTCCCCATTTCGATTTCATACTGTTAATGATGACCCAGTGTTTTCTTTCACTTTCATACTTTATTCTATTCAAACATCTTCCTTTTATGTATGGGCTTGAATTTATTTAGTAGTCTCCCTATGGAACGCTTTGCTAAGCTCAAGGTAAATAACAACATAACTCTCATTTTTTTTTTTTTTGCCGCCTTGTAGACATTAGTGTTAAAGGATAAAAGATTAGTTACACATGACCCACGCTTGGTAAACCCATGCTGTAAGTCACGAATCAAATTATGCCTCTCGATTTGAACCCTGACTCTATTAACTATTATCGACTCCATCATTTTACCTAAAACTGAAGTCAAACTGATTGGTCTGTAGTTAATGGTACAGTTACTCGGGGTCTGGTTGAAGCCTTCTTCCCAAATCCTCTTATGCGCTGACTTTTCGCAGAAGAAAAATATAAAGTGGAGAATTCCTAGTCACATCACTCCATCCCATTTAGTCGATTTTCGTGTCACGCATGTGAAAGAGAGTGGCAGAATCCACGAACACACACACCAGCACCACAGGGAGATCAGGAAGAGAGAGAATCATGGAAATGGTAAAGAACAGGTTCAAAGTAACAGCATAAAAGAGTGACAACAACAGTACGAAAGGGTAATTATTCCTCTATGAGTAGATTTTGAACTCTAACATGGAAGAATGATGTGTGGCACTAGTTAGTGTGGAAGCCCCAAAACTGTCCCGAGGTATTGGTTGTACGTTACTATGCAGTCAGTGCCACAGTACGGGGTTAAGGATAAAGTAATAAATAAAAAAGAAAGAGGAGAAAAAAGTATTGCAAAAAGAAACAGGAAAAGGGGAAAAGGGGAAAAGAGAAAAGTGAAAAAGGAAAAGGCAAAGGGTAAATGTGAAAAAAGAAAAAGAAAAGGGGGAATGAGAAACATGCAATAATAAAATGAAGAAAAAATAGAGGAAAAGGGGAAAAGAAAAAAGAAAAAGGGAAAAGTAAAAAGGAAATAGGAAAGTGGAAAGTGAAAAAAGAAACTTGAAAAAGAAAAGGTAAAGGACTGTGTACAAAGTAGTGGAAAGTGTGAACAATGAAAGGGGAAACAAAGGGGAAATAAAGGGAATTGGGATGGGGAAATATGAAAGGTTAAGAGGGAAAGTGAAAGTCAAATGTGAATATCAATCAAAAAGGGAAAATGTACGAAATTTGAGAAAAGTAACAGGAAAAGAGGAAACAATAAAGAATGAGAAAAGGGAAAAGGGATAGGGGGAAAGGAAAAGTGTAAATGGGAAAGTGAAAATGAAAGGAAAGAGGGGAAGAAGAAAAGGGAGAAGGGAAAATTGAAAAGGAAAGGGGAAAAATAATAATAATTTATAGAAGAAACGCGAGAGGAGAGAATGGAGAATGGAGAGGATAGAAAGGTGAGGGGGGATTGGAGAGAGGAATGGGGAGAGGGGAGAGGAGATAATGGAAATGAAAGAGGGGAGATGGGAGAGTGGAGATGGGAGAGGAGAGGGGAGAGAATGAAGATGAGGGAAGATGATGGTAGATGAGGTAGATGATGGTAGATGAGGGAAGGGAGAAGGAATAGAGAGAGGGGAGAGAGGAAAGAGTAGAGGGGAGAATGGAGAAGAGAGGGAAGAGGTAAAATAGGGGAGAGGGGAAAAGGGAGAAGAAATAGGAAAGAGTAGTAAGGAGAGAGGGGAAGGGGAAAAAGGAAGAAGGAAAATTAAAGAGAAAAGGAAAAGAGAAAAGAGAAAAAAAAGGAAAGAGGAAATAGAAAAGAGTAAAGACGAACGAGGAATGGGAAAATGGAAGAGATGAAAATAATAAGGGAAAATAAAAAGAATGGGAAAGTAGGAAATTGAAATGGAAACAAAAAACAAGAAATAGGAAATGGAAAAGGAAATGAAGAAATGCAAAAAGGGAACGGGGTTAGGAAAAGGGGAGAGTGGAAATTAGAAATGATGAAGAGGAAATGAGATATGAGAAAGGTGAAAGGTGGCAGACAAATGATAAAGAGATGAAAAGAGAAAGCGGAAACATACAAGGAAAAAGAGGAAGCAGGAAAGAGGAGACATGAAAGTAGAAAGGGAAATGTGAAAGGGGAAAGTGGAAATGTAAAAGAGGAAAGGGGAAAGTGAAAAGGTATAAAAGGAAAGGGGAAAAGGGAACGGATAAAAGGGGGAAAGGACAAACAGAAAAGAATATATAAAAGTAAGGAGAATATTGGAAAAGGAAAATGGGAATGGTGAAAAGGAAAAGGAAATAGGGAATTAGGAGAAATGAAATGGAAAGGAAAATGTGGAATGGAGAAAAAGGATAGAGGAAAGGAAAACGTCATAGAATAAAGTGGAAATGTAAAATACGTAGGTAAGGGAGGAAAGATGTGGGGAAAGGGAAAAGGTAAATGGGTCATTAAAAATGGAACTGGCATTAGGATAACATGAAAGGGAAGTTTAATAGTGAAAGGAGAAATAAAAAGTAGAAGTGGTACTTAGGAATGGTGAGATAATAAAGAATGAAAACTGATAAAAGGGAAAAAGAGAAAGGGGATGGGAAAAGGGAAAATATTAAAGAGGAACGGAAAAGAGGGAAGAGAGAAATGAAGAGAGGGTATTGTGGAAGGGGGTTAGAAAGAGAGGAGAGGTGTTAGAAGGGGGAAATGGTCAAAGATATATAGAAAGAGAAGAAGAATAAAGAAGAGGTGAAAAGAGAGAAAGGGGAAAGGGAAGGGGATAATAGAGAAGGGCAAAATAGCAAAAAAATAAAAATAAAAAAGGAGAAAGATAAATGGGTAAAAAGGAATAGAGAAAGGAGAAAAGAAGAGGGGAAAGAAAGGTAAAAGAAAAAAGGAAAGGGGGAGAGGAAAAAGGTTAAAGGGGAGATGGAAGAGGAAGAGGGGAAAAAGGAAAAAGTGAAAGAGAAAATGGAAATGAGAAGGGGGATAGGGATTAGTAGAAAATGGAAAGGATGAAAAAAAAAAAAAGGAAATGAGAAAGGTGAAATGGAAAAGAGAAAACTGAATCAAATGACCCAAAGAAAAAAGGATTAGGGTGAAGGGAAATGAGGAAATGGGACTCGAAAAGGGAAAGAAAAAACAGAAACGAGGAAAATAGAAAGAGAAAGGGGAAAGAGAACATTAATTATTAGAGAGAAACAAAAAATGAAAAAGAAATGAAAAAGCAAATAGTAAATGTGATCTGGGAAATGAAAAAGGAAAGAAAAATGGAAACTGGAGATGGTAAAAAAAATGGTGAAAATTAAAGCGAAAAAGTCAAAAACAATAAAAAAAAAAGGAAAGTGCAAAGGGAAAGATAAAAAAGGGGAAGAGGTGAGCGAAAAGTAATTGGGAAAGGAAAATGGGAAAGAGGAAAGTGAAAAGAGGGAATGGAGGTAAACATGGAAAATAAAACAGAAAATGGAAATGAAAAATAAATAAAGGAAAGGAGAAAGGGAGCAGAGGAAGGGGAAAAGGGGAGTCGAATTGGTGAAGGAAAAATGGGAAAGCGAGAAAATGGAAAAAGAAAATAGAAAGGGTAAAATGGAGATGGTAGAGAAAAAAGATGAAGCAGGTGAAAGAAAAAAAGGTAAAAATAAAATGGGAAAGAAAAATGGGAAATCTGAAATGTGAAATAGGAAAGAGGAAAATGATAGGCAACATTGGGAAAAGGAAGGGAGAAATGGATAGGGTAGTGAAAAAAAAAGAAAAGGGAAAGGGAAAAGGGAAAGGGAAAAAGAGAAAGAGGAATGGGGGGGAAGGGAGAGAAAAAAGGAAAGGAAAAAGAAATACGAAAATGAAAATGAGTAAAGAAAAATGGAAAGGGAGAATGGAAAGGGAAACGGAATGGGAAGGGAAAAGAGGAAATGTGAAAGTGAAAGTACAGTAGAAATAGAAATGAGAATGGAAAGAGGAAAGAGTAAAGTTGAAGAGGAAGGGACAAAGGAAAAGGCGAAAGGGAAATGAGAAAGAATGAAAGGAAAGAAAAGGGGAAGGGGAAGCGAAAAGGGAAAGGAAAAGGGAAGGGAAAAGGGAAAGTAAAAGGGGAAGGAGAAGAGAGAAAATGAAAGGAAAGAGAAAGGGAGAGAGAAATGACAAGGAAAAAGGGAAATGGGAAAGTGAAATTGAAAGAAAAAAGGAAAGGAAAAACAAAAAGGGAAAGAGGAAAGGGAAAGGGGAATGAGAAAAGGGAAAGGGAGTGTCAAAAATGGGAATGGAAAAAGGGAAAGGGAAAGAAAAAAGGGAAAAGGGAAATGGAAAATGGGATGTGGGAAGGTGGAAAGGGAAAGGGAAATGAGAAGAGTAATGTGAAACAAAAAGGGCAAATGGGAAATGGAAAAGGGAAAGAGAATGAAGAAAGAGAAATTGAAAGGAGAAAAGAAAGAAAATGTAAATACAGAAGAGGAAAGAGAAAAAATAAGGGAAGGAGAAGGGCGAATGGGAAATGGGAGAGAGGAAATAAAATGGGAAAAGAAATAATACAAGAGAAAGAAGAAAGAAGAGAATTAAAAAAGGGAAAGGAGAAAATGTAGAAGGAAATGAATTAAGAAAAAAGGGAAGAGAAAGGGGAAAGGGGAAGGAAGAACAGAAGAAAGGGGAAGGAGAAAGGACAGAGCAAAAATGGAAAAAGGGAAGTAATAAGGACAGAAGGGAGATGGAAGAGAGGAAAACTGAAACAGTTGAGAGGAAAAGAAAATAGAGAGAACGTAGAGAGGAAATGGGAGAAGAACGAAAGAAATATGAAATTTGAAAGAGGAAAGAAGAAAGAAGGAAATTGATAATGAAAATGAGGAAAGGGAGGGATGAAGAACAAAGGAAAAGGGAGAAATGGTAAAAAGGAAAAGAAAATATAAAAACTTGAAGAGAAGAAAAGAAAAAAGGGATAAGAAAAACGGAAAAAGGAAAAGGAAAGGAAAATGAAATTTGAGGGAAATGGAAAAGGGAAGTGAAAGGGAAAGGGAAAGGAAAGGGAAAAGGGAAAACAAAAGGCAAGGGAAAGGGAAACAAAAAGGGAAAGGTGAACAGAGAAAGAGAGGAAAAGTAAAAGGAAAAGCAATAAAAAAAAAGAAAAAAGAAAAAAAATGGAGAGCGGAAAGAAACAAGGGGAGGGGGAAAAGAAAAGGAGAAAATGGGGAAGACACTAATAATAATAGTAATAATAGAGATAAGCGAAAAGAAAAAGAAGAAATGTAAAAGGGGAAAGGTAAATTGGAAAGAAAAAAAAAAGAAAGGGGGAGGGGGGATATAAGAGGCTGGTAGAACATAAGGTAGAAAAAGTGGGAAAAGATGGCTTTTGCATTTTATAGGTAGCTTGTTTGTAAATAACAGTCCGAGCGAGCTGTCTGAGTCCATTTTGTGTGGCCAAAGTGCACATAATGAGTATTAAACTTTTATCCAGATACTCTAGTCCGTATAGAATAATTGATTTTGCGGGTGGAAATAAATACAAGATCTTACACTTAGAAACTAGGGAAGCGTCAGCTAGACATGTGCATACATACATATACCAAGGCTTTTTCCCCCTTCCAAGGGAGGTAGCCACAAAAGGAAAGGCATAAAAAACACTCCCACCCATTTCATCCCTAAATACACTCCACACCCCTCCCACCCTTCCTCTCATCTGAGCACCTCCTGGATGACGGGTCATCCCTGAACCCTGCCCACCGCCCTGGGTCAGAAGCAGTGTCGTAAGACACAGTACATCCACAGCAAGGCCGCTTCATTTAATCGGCGACCCCCCCTCTCCGTCCCCCTTTGCATATAAGGAGAGGACGGGGAGAAATCCCTTCGGGCTGCGTCAAAATTTACTCACACATACTACCCCACCCCCCACCCCCCCGCCTATTCCTCCTCATGCAGTCACAACATCATCCATATACAACCATTCTCCACTCACCTCTGTCTTCCGTCCTCTCCCTTCCTTCCTCAACAGACATTCCCCTCTTCCCCAAAGCCCACTTCACCCCATCCATCCACCTCATCCTAGGACGTCCCCTCATGTTCACTCCCTCCACATCTGCCTTCCATACCTCTTTTACTAGTCTTTCTTCACTCATTCTTTCCATGTGTCCAAACCATCCTAATATTCTTTCATCAACCCTCTCTCCCAAATCCTTTTTCACCCCTGTTCTCCTCCTCACCTCCTCATTTCTCACTCTATCTAGCCTAGTAACCCCCACCATACTTCTCAGACACCTCATCTCAAACACATTCAAACTCCTTCTCTCTTCTTCTCTTATGTTCCACGTTTCTGCCCCATACAGTGCTGTTGGCACAATCACTCCTTCATACAGTCTCCTCTTCGCATCCATTCCCAAATGTCTATTTCTCATTACACTCTTTAAACCACCAAGGCATTTACTCGCTTCTCTCAATCTACATTCTACCTCCACCTTCACTCCACCTTTTCCTGCTACACTTGCACCCAAGTATCTAAAACTATCCACTTCCTCCAGTCGCTCTCCCTTAATGTTCACTTCCAGTCTACTGCCACTTTCACCCCTTGTACATCTCATCACCTTACTTTTACCCACATTTATCTTTAGCTTTCTTTTATCACATACTCTCCCAAACTCTGCCACCAGCTTCCTCAATCCCTCCTCTGACCCTGCCACAAGCGCAGTGTCGTCCGCAAACAACAGCTGGCTCACCTCCCACTTTTCTCCATTTTCTTTAACCATCTCCAATCCCTGACTCACTACCCTAGCATTCACCTCTCGCACCACCCCATCCATGTATAAGTTGAACAGCCAGGGCGACATAACGCATCCTTGACGAAGTCCCACCTTTACTTCAAACCACTCACTCTCTCCATTTCCAATCCTAACACATGCTCTACTACTCACATAAAAACTCTTGACAGCTCCCAAAAGCTTTCCTCCTATCCCATAAATCTGCATAACCTCCCACAGTGCCTTTCTGTCTACCCTATCATAAGCCTTTTCCAGATCCATAAAAGCCCAAAAAACATCCTTCCCCTTTCCTATAGCTTTCTCACATATCTGTCTTACCACAAAGATCTGATCTACACAACCTCTACCCGTCCTAAATCCACACTGTTCCTCACCAATTACTCCTTCTGTTCCTCTCCTAATCCTCTCAATTAAGATTCTCCCATAAGCCTTCCCTACTACACTCAACAGGCTAATCCCTCTGAAATTACTACATTCACACTTGTCCCCTTTTCCCTTGTAAAGAGGAACTATACAGGCACTACTCCAGTCCTCCGGTACTTTACCCTCTCTCCAGCAAACATTAAATAATCTCACCAACCAGTCCACCATCACTGAACCTCCCTTTTTCAGACATTCTGCATGACATCCATCCAGACCAGGTGCCTTACCTGCTTTCATCATCTTTACAACTGCCTTCACCTCATCCTTCCTTATTTCTCCTCCGTTCTCCTCACTCATCACTCTCATTTTCTTCGTATTTCCCACTGCAGCTATCTTTCCTTCCCTATCCTCCTTCACATTTAGCAACTCCCTAAAATATTCTGCCCATCTTCCCCTCACTGCCATCTCTTCCATTATCAACTCTCCATCTGTACCTTTTACCTTTTCTTCCCTACTTGATTCGCCTCCTCTTCCTCTCTTAATTTCTTTCCAAAACATCTTTTTATTACTTTCAAAATTTTCTGTCATACTCCTACCCCATTTCACATCTGCTCTCCTCTTTGCCTCCTTTACCTTTTGCTTTACTTCTCTTTTCTTTTCTTTGTACGTCTCATATGACTCCCCTGTCCTCTTTTGTAACCAATCTGTGAATGCTCGCTTCTTCTCTTCTACAACCTTCTTTGTTTCCTCATCCCACCATTCACTACCCTTTCTTCTATTTCCCCCTGTTCTTCTTGTTCCACACACCATCCTTGCACACTTTAAGACTCCCTCCTTGAACCATCCCCATTCCTCCTCCACACCCATCTCTGCTCTATCCTTTACTCCCTCCCACTCCTCCTTCAGCTTCTTTTCGTACTCCTTCTCCTTTTCCTTTTCATTCAAGGAGTTCACTCTAAGAACCTCCCTACCTTTTGTCCCTTTCCTCCTTCTCCATCTATCCTCCACTCTCAACTTACCTTCCACCAAAAAATGATCTGATATTCCCCCACCTTCTCCCCTTAGCACATGTACATCCTTAACTCTTCCTATCATAATCCTATTTACCACTACATAATCCATTAGCGCTCTATCTACCACCCTTCCCTCCACCACCCTCTCCCATGTGTACTTATGCTTGACTTTCTTCCGAAACACTGTATTTGCTATCATCAACTCTCTTTCTAGACACATTTCCACCATCAACTCTCCACTACGATTCTTTCCTGGAACTCCACACTTCCCAACCACTCCATCGATTGGACCATTTCCCACTCTAGCATTAAGGTCTCCCAGTACTATTACATTGACATTTCTTCCTAAACCCTCTATGCACTCATTTAAATCTATCCAAAAGGCCTCCCTTTCTTCCATGCTCTTCTCACTGCCCGGCCCATATGCACTTACAAAGACCCACATCTCCTTTCCCAGTTTCACCTTCATCCACATTATCCTTGAGGAAACCTCCTTCCACTCCACTACCCCTTTACCTATCTCCTCACTTACAAGAATAGCCACCCCTTCCCTCCCTCGCCCTCTCTTCACTCCTGATAACCTCCCACTTACACTCCCAAACATACACTCACCCTTCCCTTTCAACTTAGTTTCACTCAAAGCCAACACATCCAACTTTCTTCTCATAAACATACTACCTATCTCTTCCCTTTTACTCTCATCTGTACCACATCCACGCACATTAAAAGACCCAAACCTTAGGGTACTGGCCCGAGGCCCGCCAGCACCCCTTATGCCTTCACTTTTGTCTTTAGGATGTGTGCCCCGTGGGGCTACAGGGAGAAGGATGCCTAGTCCCTCTCCCCGTCCCTTTCTTCTCGCCTCTTACGATCCAAGTGGGAAAACTTGGTGGCAGTATTCTTTTCCCCCACCACAGGGACATGTAGATGACTTAAAATAGGACTATGACAGAATTTGATAACGATGACAATTGTGACAACCATGACTATGAGACAACGACTTTATTTGATGAAGAAGGAAAACTAAAATGCCCATTCTATACATATTATTGGAAAAACCTTGAGTTCTGAAGAATATCAGATATATATTGATCATGTTATGTATGAACTTAATATTAACACCACCAAATTTTACAGATGAAGATTGGAATTATAATACAGATGTATACGGTGCATGGCTGGGATTGGAACTCTGTGCGACCTTGAGCCTTACTTAGTCGTGAATGCAACCTCATGATGGTGGATCAATGAAAAAGTATATTTTTAGATTTCAAAGAATTGTAAGATAACAAACGAGAGTCTATACCTGTGTCATGCTTCTCTTTCTGTGTTCCGTGGAGCATTGAAAAATTCCTGTGAAGCTTTACTAGTTAAGAATGTGTCTGTAATGCAGAAATGTCACTACAAAAAGATATTTAGAAACCAGGTTACTCATAGCAACATAGGAAGTTCACATTTCCCA
>NC_134780.1:1429827-1434827 GCF_046742065.1 Oratosquilla oratoria | reverse complement strand
AGGAAGATTGGGACGAGAGTAATCAGATTCTAATGAAGAAGTCTGCAAGAGACCATAAGGCCTACACTAGGCAGCTCCGTATCCATCACCACCTGTCATCCCCATCCATAAATTTGTCTAATCGTTTCTTAAAACAACTGATAGTTTCAGCGCTTACTACAATAAACTTAGTAACCATGTAGTAAGCGCTGAAACTATCAGTTGTTTTAAGAAACGATTAGACAACTTTATGGATGGGGATGACAGGTGGTAATGGATACGGAGCTGCCTAGTGTAGGCCTTATGGTCTCTTGCAGTCTCCTTCATTCTTATGTTCTTATGTACTATTGGAATTGACTTTGTTAGAATTGCTAAGAGGCAAAAAAGTAACAGAACAAGAAGAGGGAAACGAGAGTGAGCTAATGTAGCAGGGGCATTAGGAGAAATATCTAATATTTAAAAGTCATGCAAATATATCATGCAGATGAAGATCAGGGATAAAGGATCATTTTCAAAGGGGAAGAAAAGAAGTGGACAAAGTAAAAATAGGAGCAGAAAAAAGAGTAGAAAAATGAAGGTAAAGGTTCTTGGGGGATGCAATACGAAGAAAAGGTATAGGAACAGGGAGAGTGGCGGGAGGGAGAGGAATGATACCAGGATATGGTAAGGAAGAAAGGGGAAAGAAAGAAAGAAAAAAAAAAAAAACGGAATAGCGTTTTTTTTTTTTTTTTTTGAGGTGTTACCATAGAAACTGATTATATGGTCTAGTGACATTCAGAGAAAATGGATTGCCCGCTATGAGGAAGGAGTGCCAAAATGATGAGCATACGCTAAGAAGTGCGTAGCTACGACAAAAGACTCTTTTGACCTTTGCGCTTGAATTGTTGGGGCAGGTAACTAAGAGTCACTGCTGGGAATGGAAGAGGAGTGCGGGACTTAGACCCGCCTTTGGAAAGGTGCAAAGCCAGACGCTTTCGATTGTGTCACCGGGTCACATCGAAATGTGTCAAAAAGATGAACGAAATAGTCCGGAGGCAGCTAAAATAAGAGGAAGAAAAGTTCCCAGCCGTTTCGGAAGAGCCAGTCAAAGAATAGTTTATTATAACCTGTCGGGATGTAAAATAAAAACTTGGTGCAGAAGGAGCTCTTGGGATACGGAGAGGGTGCCTCCAGAAATAGTTGTCGGGAACTGGATAAGTATATTCAGGAATTAGTAACGCAGCCCGAAGGGATTTCTCCCCATCCTCGCCTTTTATGCAATTGAGGGACGGAGAGGTGGGGTCGCCGATTTAATGAAGCGGCCTTGCTGTGGATGTGCTGTGTCTTGTGACACTGCTTCTGACCCAGGGCAGTGGACAAGGTGCAGGGATGACCCGTCATCCAGGAGGTGCTCAGATAAGAGGAAGGGTGGAGGGGTGTGGAGTGTATTCATGGATGGAATGGGTGGAAATGATTTTATGCCTTTCCCTTTTTGGCTACCTCCCTTGCAAGGGGGAAAAAGCCTGGGTATATGGTATATGATGAGTATCAACTGGATAAGTATATTCAGGAATTAGTGCAGAACATGGGAAAAACGAAGGGGAGGGAGGGAGACGAGGAGGTGAGGTGAGGGGGGTTGTGAGAGGAAGGGATAGAAGGCCGTGGATAGAAGGGGAGGAAGAGGAGGGAGTGGAGGAGGAAGGGTTAAGAATGAAAAGTGTGACGAGGGGCAAAGGTTAAGAGAAAAGAAAGAGGAGGAAAACATGAAAATAAAAAAAAGAAGGAAGAGGAGGGGAAAGAGGGAGAGTGAATGAAAAAATAGGAAAGAAAAATGGAAAAGGGGGAGAGCAGGGTGAAAGAAGATAAAGAATCTAGAGAGGGGAAGGACGTCCAGAGGTGGCAAAGAAGGGGAAAGTTGAGCCCAACAGGTGAGGGGATGCAGGTGATCACACAGAAGTCTAAGAATAGAATGTTGCCATAGTTGTAACTTTTCCAACAAAGTTCGTTCAATATAGAGAGATTACTTGTGACTGTCTGTGTTTGTGTGATATAATTGAAAAAAAAATCTGTTAGATTTTTTATTAAAATTTCCTGAGGGGCAATCCTATCGTCAACGTAAATTTGATTAGATTTTCAAAGCAGACACAGATCCAAGATTTTTCCAAGAAAATTAGAGCTATATCTAGAGCTCTGACTTTTATCTGAAAAATCACAAATTTTGTTTTCCTCTAAGGAAAACAAATATATTGATGATTCTACTTAAACCAGCTGGATTATTACAAATTTATTTCTAAGGTTTCAAAGACATTAATTTTGGCCGAACTGTGAGATCTATGGTTGTTTTCTACTTTAAAATATCCATGGGAACGATATCAAGTCACAAACTTATCAGTCATTCTCTTAATTTAGACCCCGGACAAAATATGGCGTCTCTAAGTCCTGACTTCTTGATCCTGGAAAGACTGCATACTTGACTGGAAACCATAGGTAAGGAGAAGGGAGCCCACACAAGGAAGGAAATGGGGCAGATATCAAAGAGGTGAGGGAAATAAACAAGCCGTTGGTTTCACAGATAACGAAAAAGAAGAAGCCGGATAAGCAGATGAGGTGAAGAGGGTAGAAGATGATAGAATATGGGAGAAGCAACCAAACCAGATACAAGGAAGGAGATGGGGCAGATATCAAAGAGGTGAGGGAAGTAAACAAGCCGTTGGTTTCACAAATAACGAAAAAGAAGAAACCGGATGAGGAGGTGAGGTGAAGATGGCAGAAGATGATAGAATAAGAGAGGAGGCAATGAAACCAGATGGTATCACAGGTGCTTGAAAACTGAAACCGACGCTCACTCATTTCGCGCCAAAACAAACTGCGCACATCGCATCTGCAATATCTTACAATAACAAAATACATTGTAATGCATAAAATGAATATATAACATCATAATATAAATTATATACACAATAAATATATATATATACACTGTGCCAACACAATGGGATGATCAAGTTTTGGAGAAATGGGAAAGGAGGAACCTGCTAGATCATTTAAGGAGACGGAAATAAAATCTGATAGCACAAATGTTTGATCGACCAGATGAGGAGGAGTATTACCGGGTGGAACCGATGAGATGAATTCTTAATCAGACAGGTGAGACTATCAAACACCTTGTCAAACTATTAAGGGTACAGGAACATCACTTAACACAGATATTGAGAAAATAGTAAAATATTTGATCTACCAGGTGAGGAGGTGTAATACCGGGTGGAACCGATGAGATGAATTCTTAATCAAATAGGTGAGACTATCAAACACCTTGTCAAACTGTTAAGGGTACAGGAACATCACTTAACACAGATATTAAGAAAATAGTAATAGTTTCTTGGTCAGATCAGAAGAGAAGAGTAGTTCTTTGGACAGGTTAGAACAAAAAGCAGGACTTCTAAAAGACTTAGTAAAAATAATAGTGACCAATTCCAATTAAAAGAAAATCAGGTGGCCAGATTGTCAGAGGCAAAGAAGATGAACTCTTTGAGTAGGTCAGAAGAAAATCAAAACAGTTGGTTGAATAAATAGGAGACATTTGAAGCTTTGCAAAGAAGAAAGAATTTGTTGAAGAGGGAATTTTTTTTTAATAAGTGACAGGATAAAAATCAACAAATATGATGACATAGATGGATTATTTTAGCATTTAATCTCTGAAAGGAGGAAAAATTGTCTGGGGTCATATATATATAATCTTTGTATAGAAAATTATTTTTCATCCAATATATTGGAGAAAAGGGATATTTCCATCGCTTTTTTTATAGAAACATCATCTTCATTAAAGAAAAAATCTGGTGTTAGCCAAAATAGAATCTATCAACAAAAATATTGTAAAATAAGTTATGGAAAGGATGATTCAATATACCTTAGTTACGATTACGTCTTGCAAGCTAAGTAAAATCATGTGGACTTAGCCAAAATAAAATTTGTACACTAGAACATCGTTGCAAAAAGGATAAGAGATTGAGGGAATAATCCTTGGTCAAAAAAGTAAGTAGGAAGAATTTGTAACCGACAGAGTTACGTGAACATATAATGGAGAGGGAAGGGTTAGCAAGATCTGTAACAGGCTGCCGGTAACCCTAGAATTGAGACAAATTGTGTATAGAGCACCAAAAATCTAAAAAGTCAAGCAGATGGTAGATAATCAGAAGGAATTTAAGCTTGGTATATTTAGATAAAAATTTAAATAGGTTCTAAAACAGATTAGTTTGAAATTATTCTCCTCTGGAGCATGTTTGAATTGATTTACATAATGAACTGCTACTACCGAGTATCAAAGATCAAAGATCATATAACCCTGAGTGAAACTTAAGTGAAGAACAGTGATTTAGGGCCAGATTTGATAAACCCTTCGGTACTAAGAGATATTAAATAGGAGAATTTGTTTGAGAAAGAACAGTTATGCGGTCAAGTACGGAGACTGGGAGTACTTTCAAACCTTTTCAAACCATCGGATTAAGAAACAATGATATATTTAGGAGAGAAGCAATGAACAAGTTGACTCAGAATTTTTGTTACAACTAAAACCTTCCGTCCCTCAGAGGGTTAATGCCTGTCTCACTCAAACCGTCAATGGTTGTTATCTCAAAGGGTTATATTATAGTTAAATGTAGACAAATTCGCTAGAGAAAGTATTTATTTCTCAATGAAATCACTCTGTAGTGACGGCTCATCTAAGAATTTCATTGCGTATAACGACAAACAACTTTATCTAATTGGGAGAAGCTTATAATTCTCATCGGAATGTATTTGTATATGAAAAAGTTAATCCCATCTGTAGTAGAAAATCAACACAAGTGGGGTACACCAATAGCCCCCAATGTCCCTGTGGCGAAGTAAAGACGATGGTCCACATCCTCCGGGAATGTCCATTGAGTCCCCATTGCTCCGACCAAGACCATAGGGAAGCAAATGAAACTGCCCTTATATGGGCACGGTTCTGGTGCGACAAGATATGATGATGATGATCTTAACTAGAAATGTTTCCTTTTGTTCAG
>NC_134780.1:1422327-1424827 GCF_046742065.1 Oratosquilla oratoria | reverse complement strand
AGGCCTATCTACTCTGTTGTCCTTGACTGTATCTTGTATCTGCAATTCTTTTCTGAAATGTATGTACTAATTTCATGCTTGTGAAGCACACTAATTGTCTGCAAAGATGAGCATGGATTGAAATTAAGGCCTCTTATGTGAAAGAAGCATAGTGAGACTTTCATGTATTCTTTCCCATGCACCTTGTAAATAGACATCCTCAGAAGTCCTCGAAAAAATATATATATAGCTTGTGCTTAATGTATGGCCTCTCCTGTCTTCCTTTTGCATGTAACCATGACCTCATCCACAAACTGGATAAGACAGAGGTAATAGCTGGTTGGCTCCTGGTGGTATTTTTCAGTGTTTTCTTTTAATAAAGAAATATAAATATCATTAGGATCAACTTAGCTATTACTTGTCCCCTATTCACAAAATATATCACAATATATAACAAAATCTGTCCATATACAGGGAAGCCGGATTTATTAGTAGCATTTCTTTGTCCTCCTCAGGCTGGAAATTACAGAATGCCTGAGAATTATGAGATGTAAAAAAAAAAAAGGAAAGAAATGTTGTGAACAGACTGACGGACATTTTATCCTTGGATCTTGACGCATCCTGTATAGAATCACAGGACTTCAAGGTACAGTGAGGTTAAAAACCACAAGCATATAAAAGGAGCTAAGCATTTTGTCACGGTGACGTCTTCAAAAGAATCTGCCTTTGCCAACGCCAGAGGATTTCACTCAGCAAAGGGGATCTCACCATAGTGAGGGAGTCAAGACTCTTCATTCAGCTCTTTAGATCGGGAACACTCTTTGTCATCGTAGAAGATTAAAAGGGAAATAAGGGAAGACACAATAGAGGAAAACTAAGGATAGGAGAAGCCACAACAAGATAGATCGGGTGCCAGAATGAGATATGATGACAGAGGAGGATCAGGTGACGGAAGACGAGGTAATGGAATCAAGATCGAAGGCTGACCAAAGAGATAACAAAATGCCTTAAAAAAAGAAAATGTAGGGAAGGGGGATGGAAGTGAGACGTGATAGTGTGGGAGACGGAAAATAGGAGATGAAGGGGAGGAAAGTGAGTGAGGGGCAAGAGGAAGGGAGATAACGCGATGAGAAATAAATTGGAGCCCATGAGAGGTAAAATGAAATTAGGAGAGATAAGATTGTTGGATGTACACAGGCGGCCGGGAAGGAAAGAACGGGGTGATGTACATGGAAGGAAAAGGTTACTACGAGAGGCACTGGATAGAGAAAATTGTTATGATGCAAAATCAAGAAATGTTATTCAGAGGCGAAGAAAAAGAGAGAGAGAAAGAGAGAGACAGAGAGAGAGAGAGAGAGAGAGAGAGAGAGAGAGAGAGAGAGAGAGAGAGAGAGAGAGAGAGAGAGAGAGTAGTTGCATAAAAATGAAAAATAATAGGAAGATAAAATATTACAAAGAGAAGCTAAGAGAGGGTATATGGAAACAGAAGTATGTATGTGTGTGTTTGTGAGTGTGTGTGTGTGTGTGTGTGTGTGTGTGTGTGTGTGTGTGTGTGTGTGTGTGTGTGTGTGTGTGTGTGTGTGTGTGTGTGTGTGTGTGTGTGTGTGTGTGTGTGTGTGTGTGTGTGTATTCACTTGGTCTTTGGTATTCACTTGGTCTTTGGATCACGTGTTAGACTCGTGATCGATAGCTATTTCCCTCCTGGAAGAGAGCTCAGAGCTCGTAGGTCCGATCTATGGGTAATGCTATGACCTTGCACACACACACACCCCTCAGCGCTGCGATACTGATATTATTTCAGCCCCGGGCGAGAGTCGAACCCGGACCTCCGTAGTGGCAGGCCAGAGCTCTAACCACAGCGCCATGAGAGGTGTGTCGCCATGAGAGGTGTGTGTGTGTGTGTGTGTGTGTGTGTGTGTGTGTGTGTGTGTGTGTGTGTGTGTGTGTGTGTGTGTGTGTGTGTGTGTGTGTGTGTGTGTGTGTGTGTGTGTGTGTGTGTGTGCATGTGTGTTATAGCAAATAATGGGAATGAGTTATGTGAAAAAAGGAGAAAGAGAGAGCAGGAGGAACTGATGAAATAAGTAATTAATAGAGAATGAGGGAAAGGGAAAGAGGCAAAGAGGAATAAAAAGAGAAAGAGAAAAAAACGTATAGGGAAAAAACACAAGAGGTGAAACAGGAGGAGGAGGAGGAGGAGAAGGAGGAGGAGGAGGAGGAGGATGAGGAGGAGGATGAGGAGGAGGAGGAGGAGGAGGAGGAGGAGGAGGAGGAGGAGGAGGAGGAGGTGGTGATGGTGGTGTGGAGGTAAATGGAGATTGAGGAGGATAAAAGAAATAGGAGAGAAAGGAGCGTAGGAGCATCAAAGTGTGAAGCCGAAGCATTGCGAGGAGAAGAATGAAGCAGAGATAAAGGACGAAAAGTAAGTTGGAAAGGATACGAAAGAGGAGCAAGAGAGGTAGAAGACAGAGTAGAAGACAGCATTAGAAGTAGGTGAAGGAGGAGGAGGAGGAGGAGGAGGAGG
>NC_134780.1:1407327-1417327 GCF_046742065.1 Oratosquilla oratoria | reverse complement strand
CAAAAGGCCTCCCTTTCTTCCATGCTCTTCTCACTGCCCGGACCATATGCACTTACAAATAATAATGATAATAATAATAATGATAATAATAATAATAATAATAATAATAATAATAATAATAATAATAATAATAATAATAATAATAATAATAATAATGATAATAATAATAATAATAATAATAATAATAATAATAATAATAATAATAATAATAATAATAATAATAATAATAATAATAATAATAATAATAATAATAATAATAATAATAATAATAATAATAATAATAATAATAATAATAATAATAATAATAATAATAACAATAATAATAATAATAATAATGATAATAATAATAATAATAATAATAATAATAATAATAATAATAATAATAATAATAATAATAATAATAATAATAATAATAATAATAATAATAATAATAATAATAATAATAATAATAATAATAATAATAATAATATAAATAATAATAATATAAATAATAATAATAATAATAATAATAACAATAATAATAACAATAATAATAATAATAATGATAATAATAATAATAATAATAATAATAATAATAATAATAATAATAATAATAATAATAATAATAATAATAATAATAATAATAATAATAATAATAATAATAATAATAATAATAATAATAATAATAATAATAATAATAATAATAATAATAATAATAATAATAATAATAATAATAATAATAATAATAATAATAATAATAATAATAATAATAATAATAATAATAATAATAATAATAATAATAATAATAATAATAATAATAATGATAATAGTAATAGTAGTAATAGTATAGTAATAACAATAATAATAATAATAATAATAATAATAATGATAATAATAATAATAATAATAATAATAATAATGATAATAATAATAATAATAATAATAATAATAATAATAATAATAATAATAATAATAATAATAATAATAATAATTATGACGACGACGACGACGACGACGACTCGACGACGACGACGACGACGACGACGACGACGACGACGACGACGACGACGACGACGACGACGACGACGACGACGGTGACGATGACGGTGACGATGACGATGACGATGACGATGACGATGACGATGACGATGACGATGACGATGACGATGACGATGACAATGACGACAACGACAACGACGACGACGACGACGACGACGACGACGACGACGACGACGACGACGACGAAGACGAAGATGATGATGATGATGATGATGATGATGATGATGATGATGATGATGATGATGATGATGATGATGATGATGATGATGATGATGATGATGATGATGATGATGATGATGATGATGATGATGATGATGATGATGATGATGATGATGATGATGATGATGATGATGATGATGATGATGATGATGATGATGATGATGATGATGATGATGATGATGATGATGATGATGATGATGATGATGATGATGATGATGATGATGATGATGATGATGATGATGATATAGGCAATTGCATGGTGACCACAGACTACATAATATAGTTAAAAGAGATTCGATCCAATTTTGCCACGTACATTAAGTGGGGATTATGGCATTACGTATGCAATCCAGATACGGTTGGCATCTCATATAATGAAAACAGCATAACTAATGTAGGTAACCCGCACAGTATAAAGGGACTACATTTAACAGAATCAAACATTGTACACATTGTATAAAAAGTTCACAGACTTATGATGAAGGTAAATCACATGGGCTCCGCAAGGTACAGTAATTTGGTAACCTCTTTACGCAGGTAATTTACAACATTTAGGTAAATTATACCCCTTAGTAAATTTAATCAATGTAGACAACTTGCAAATTAGAAACACCACACAAAATGGTAGTAACTCTCACTCTCACTCTCACTCACAAACAATGCAGGCAACCCAATCTATTTAGACAATTCACAGACAACAGATGTAGTTCACAGATGGATAACCTAATAGATAAACTATCGGATATAATACACATTGCTGGGTTAGGAAAAAGCAAGTCGCAATCGACAAAGACGAGTTTAGAAACAAGATAACTGTCAAAATCTCACCTAAACGACATATAAAACTTATACAAATGGCTTCAAAAACTGCTGTTGAGTATCGTTTCCTCTTGGTCTGTGCAAGACTATTGGATATGATATACATTACTGGGTTAGGAAAAAGCAAGTGGCAATCGACAAAGACGAGTTTAAAAACAAGATAACTGTCAAAATCTCACCTAAACGACATATAAAACTTATACAAATGGCTTCAAAAACGGCTATTGAGTATCATTTCCTCTTGGTCTGTGCAAGACTATCGGATATAATATACATTACTGGGTTAGGAAAAAGCAAGTGGCAATCGACAAAGACGAGTTTAGAAACAAGATAACTGTCAAAATCTCACCTAAACGACATATAAAACTTATACAAATGGCTTCAAAAACTGCTATTGAGTATAATTTCCTCTTGGTCTGTGCAAGACTGTCAAAATCTCACCTAAACGACATATAAAACTTATAGAAATGGCTTCAAAAACGGCTATTGAGTATCATTTCCTCTTGGTCTGTGCAAGACTGTCAAAATCTCACCTAAACGACATATAAAACTTATGCAAATGGCTTCAAAAACAGCTATTGAGTATCATTTTCTCTTGGTCTGTGCGAAACAACCTCGCGTAGTCTGGCATCCATGCTCTCCCCTCGCAATTACTAATACAACAATAAAACATAATTTGTATGAACAAACACAAAAACACATATATTCCAGGTTAACATGAGTGAGGCGCTAATCGTTTCCAAACAAAGCGATTCTGTACCAACAAACTCGTGAGCCTGTGAAACAGGACAACAAGAATAAGTCCAAACCAATGAAACAGTCAACTCGACAGCTGCAGCTCACGAAATACCGGAACATGATTCTACAGAAATAGTTTTATAATCACGGAACATTTCTACACTAGGAAGCAGTTCCATAAAGCAAGGAAACCATTTTACTTGAATGATCAATTCTAATCTTGAAATAAAGGTGCTCTAAAAAAAAGAAAAAAAAAAAAAAATGTCCTTCAACCCCGTTTATGTGAACCCGCGACATTGCATAACCTTCCTTTGTTCTCCGAGTCAACTAATTACTCAGTTTTACAGTGCTGCACAACTTTGATATCCAAAACAGAACGTCACCACAGAAACGACACTGCTGTGGCATTGCAAAGTAACTGGCAAACAAGGGGACTAAAAGGGAAGAGAGAGTAGAAGAGAATGTAAAATAGAAAGTGGAAGGGGCAGAAAGTATAGGTTCTGCATTCGGGAAAAAAAGATGGAAGAAGAGCGAGATGGTTAACTTATTCGCAATCAAGAGTGTCACGGATAACAAGAGAATAGTCTGTCAATTACTATATAAAGAGGAAAAGTGTAACTAGTGACACAAGTGATTTATCAGGATAGGTATATCTTCACTACTTAGCAGCAGTCAGTACAAATTAAATGTCACCTGTTACGGAATGTATTAATCAAGATAGACAATAACCAATTCACTAATGAAGGGATATCACAAAAGTTGATAAAATAGTATGGAATTAAGGTAGAAAAATCACCTGATACAGAAAAAGTTCATCGTGGAGAGGGCAATGGAATGAACGTAATAGCTAGGCGACAGCCAAAACAGGAGGATAAACTGGCTCTTAGAAAGGAAGGTAGGGAGACAGTAGGAGTAGGAGATGTGTGTGTGTGTGTGTGTGTGTGTGTGTGTGTGTGTGTGTGTGTGTGTGTGTGTGTGTGTGTGTGTGTGTGTGTGTGTGTGTGTGTGTGTGTGTGTGTGTGTGTGTGTGTGTACGTGTGTACGTGTGTGTGTGTGTGTGTGTGTGTGTGTGTGTGTGTGTGTGTGTGTGTGTGTGTGTGTGTGTGTGTGTGTGTGTGTGTGTGTGTGTGTGTGTGTGTGTGTGTAATGCCCCTTTCACCCCATTCATCCATCTCATCCTAGGACACCCCCTCATATTCACTCCTTCCACCTCTGCCTTCCACACCTCTTTTACTAATCTTTCTTCACTCATTCTTTCCATGTGTCCAAACCATTCTGATACTCTTTCATCAACCCTATCTCCCAGCTCCCTTTCCACCCCTGCTCCCCACCTCACCTCCTCATTTCTCATTCTATCTAGCCAAGTAACCTCTATCATACTTCTCAGGCATTTCATCTCAAACACATTCAAACTCCTTCTCTCTTCCTTTCCTATGTTCCATGTTTCTGCCCGTACAGTGCTGTTGGCACAACCACTCCTTCATATAACCTCCTCCTAGCATTTATTCTAAGATCTCTATTTCTCATTACACTTTTTAATCTACCAAGGCATTTACTCGCTTCTCTCAATCTACATTCTACCTCCACCCCCACTCCTCCCTTTCCTGCCACATTCGTATCTAAAACTATCCACTTCCTCCAGTCTCTCACCCTTAATACTCACTTTCAGCCTGCTGTCACTCTTTCCCTTTGTACATCTCATAATACATTTCACACACCTTCTCAAACTCTGTCACTAACTTCTTCAATCCCTCCCCTGATCCTGCTACAAACGCAGTGTCGTCAGCAAACAACAACTGGCTTTTTTTCCCACTTTCTCCATTTTCTTTAACCATCTCCAATCCCTGATCCACTACCTTTGCATTCACCTCTCACACCACCCCATCTATGTATAGAGTGAACAGCCAGGGCGACATAACACATCCCTGACGAAGTCCCATCTTTACCTCAAACCATTCACTCTCCATTTCTAATCCTAACACAAGCTCTACGACTCTCGTAAAAACTCTTGACTGCTCTTAACAGCTTTCCTCCTATCCCATATATCTGCAGTACTTCCCACAATGCCTACCTGTCTACCTTGTCTTAAGCCTTTTCCAGATCCGTAAAAGCCCAAAAAGCGTCCTTACCTTTTCCTATAGCATTCTCACATATCTGTCTTACCACAAAAATCTGACCTACACAACCCCTACCTGTCCTAAAGCCACACTGTTCCTCACCAATTACTCCCTCTGTTCCTCTCCTAATCCTCTCAATCAAGACCCTCCCACAAGCCTTCCCAACTAGACTCAACAAGCTGATCCCTCTGAAACTACTACACTCACATTTGTCCCCCTTTCCCTTGTAAAGCGGGACTATACAGCCACTCCTCCAGTCCTCCGGCACTCTACCCTCTCTTAAACAAACATTAGATAACCTCACTAGCCAGTCCACTATAACTGTACTTCCTTTCTTCAGACATTCTGCATGGCATCCATTCAACCCTTTCACTTCATCTTTTCCTATTTCTCCTTCATTTTCCTCACTCATCACTGTCATTTTCTTAGCGCTTCCCACTGCAACTACCTTTCACTCCCTATCCATCTGGGAAACAGACCTCTCGCCCGCATGTGTATGAAAAAAAGAAATTAAAGAAGAGAAGTACGAGAGCTTATTTGCCTATGGATGTGTTATCTATCCATCTGTTTGTTTATTTGCTTCTTTCCCCATTCATCATTCTGCATCCAACCATTTAAGAACCAATAGATCTCTGGTCAGCATATTGGAATCCGTTGTAAGGATTTAAAAGTTGTAAAGGAAATAGCGTAAAGTTGTCTGGAAACGTCATCGCCGTGGTTATGTGGTGTACATGTACCCCACAAGCATTCTAGCATCGGTGCAAATTGTATGCATTTGGAGTTGGAGTGTATAGGACCTGACGCTGGTATTGACAGTCTAGAAAGAGTCACCGCAGTTGGGTCGCGTCTGGTCATGGCGTCGGGTCAGTCCCGCGTATATATACTGCCTGCCCCGAGCGAGCAGGCCAGTCATTTAGTCAGTTAGTTTTCTGTACTCAAGCTATTACACGTCACTAGGCCTTCGCCCCACGTACTTTCATTAGAATAAACTATACAAACGAAGCCGGGCATCACTCTCTCCCTACGTCACCTAGCACAAGTAACGCACTCATATGTTGCATTGGTGACCCTGGGAGTTGTGACGTGAGCACACCCAGCCGATCTTGGATCATCGACAAGCTTCGACAGATGCTGTTCCGGAAGTGGGTTCTTCGTGACTCCGGCATTACTTGGACGATAGTCAACCCCGCCACAGCTGCAGCCGACGCAGCCACCGCCCCTTTCGTCGCAGCCACCGTTGCTGCCGCTACCGCCGCTGTGGCCATCACCACAGCCATCGCAGCTACCGCCGCTGTGGTCACCAAAACAGCCACCGCAGCCACCGCCGCTGCGGCACGTCACTAACGGCCGCCTCCCCGTCCGATGTCACGATCAACGCAGATCGACGTCGGTACGTCGGGGATATTACCGCTTCCGACATTGCTGTCTCCGCCGCCTTCGGTGGGTTTTCGCCTCCGTCGACGTCGCTCACGTCCGCCCCGCTTCCGACATCGCCACCGCCTAGGTCACCGCTTCTGACATTGCCGTCTGCGCCGCCTCCAGGGAGTTCTCACCTCCACTGATGCCGATCACGGCTGCCTCGCTTCCGACATCGCCACTGCCGATGTCACCGCTTCCAACATTACCGTCTGTTCCGCCTCCAGGGGGTTCTTGCCTCCATTGACGTCGCTCACAGCCGATGTCACTGCTCCCGACGTGACTACATGTGCCAGTGTCGCCTCCCAATGCTACTCCGCGCCACCCTCTGTTTCTCGGTACGCACGCCCCTCCACCTACAATGTCTTTGGATACTCTGACGCCTCCCCATGCTTCGCAGGGGGAAGGAGGGCAATGTGGTGTACATGTATCCTACAAGCATCCTAGCAACGGGGCAATTTGTATGCATTTGGAATTGGAATGTATAGGACCTGACGCTGGTATTGACAGGCTAGAAAGGGTTCACCGCAATTAGTTCGCGTCTGGTCATGGCGTCAGGTCAGTCCCGCGTATATATACTTCCTGTCCTGAGCCGGCAGGCTAGTCAGTTAGTCAGTCAGATTTCTGTACTCAACTTCTTACACGTCACTAGGCCTTCGCGGTCGGTCTCCCAATTCGGGAACCAACATGCCCCGTCTATCTCTGACATACCTACCTTTATTAGAATAAAGTATAGAAACAAAACCAGGCATCACTCTCTCCCTACGCCACCTAGCCCAAATAACACCCATATGTTACAGTTATCTTCTCTATTGGGGGGTTGTCACATAGACCATTAGGATAACCTGGAGTCAGAGTAAAAATACAGGAGTCACCCGATCCAAAAGGAGCTAATAAAGAAAAGTGATATTTTTTCACCATGAGGAAAGAAAGGAAAATATAGGAAAATAATAAGGATTGAAAAAACAGGGAGCACTGAAAATAGAAAAGGAAGGAAAAGGAAGTCGTTTTACAAAAGACAAGGAAGTGAAACCAAGAGAAAATACGACTAAAGAGAAATGAGTGAGAATTTTAATGATGGGGGGACATAGTTAAGAAGGAGTGGCAAAATCAGGACGAAAAGGAGGGGAGTGTAGCGACTGAATGGGAAAAAGCATGAAGAGAAGTGTAGTTTGATCAAAAGTGTAGTAGGAAAAGTATGGAAAGGAAGAAGGAGGAAAAGAGGGTTTAGATGAGAAGGAAGAGGGGGAGGGGGAAGGAAAGAGGAGGTAGTCGATAACAATTAGAAAGATAAAGATAAAGATAAAGAAAGTAGGTGATCATGAAGACGAGGAATAGAAGAGGAACAGGAGAAGGAAGAAAATGAGTAGAGATAGATGGATGAGGAAGAGGAGTAAAATAACGACGATGAAATATGGAAAAAGATGAGCCAAGAGGGAAAGAGAAAGTGATAGACAAAGAGAAAAATTAGGGTGTGAAGAAAAGAGAAAACAGTAAAAAAAAAAAAAGGAAGAAAATGAGAAGAAATGAGAAACATAAGACGATGAATGGGTAGGAAGGGCAGAGGAAAAGAACAGAAGAAAAAAGGAGAAAATTAGTGAGACAAGCGTGTAGAGGAATCATGAGCAAAAAAGAACAAAATATAGAGAGGGGTTGTAAATATATTCGTCTGTCTTTTTACATTAGCTCATATATAAAAAAAGGAAGTGGAGCGGAGACGACAAATGTAAGGAAAGTCGAAGCAAATATTTACATAATTATCGCGCGCACAGAAGGTAATGAAAGGCAAATACTTTGAACGATATTAAACAGATGATTTGAAAATCGGGAACGTAATGAAACATTGAAATCTATAAACACATGAAATTGCAAATAAGGCAACTTGAGCTCGGAAGAACCAAGTCAAAGATAAGACGGAGGAAACCAATGTATCTATGAATCATTGAACAAAGCCAAATTCAATCAGAGAACTAAAAACGAAGTGAACTCGTCTGCGTGCGCGTGCACACACACACACACACACACACACACACACACACACACACACACACACACACACACACACACACACACACACACACACACACACACACACACACACACACACACACACACACACACACACACACACACACACACACACACACACACACCGACTCGGTGGCACGGTTGGTAGAGCGCTGAACTGGGAAGTAGATTTGCTCCCAGTACCCAGTTCGAATCCTGCCCAGGGCCGAAATTATTTCGGTATCGCTGTGCCTCGGGTCGTTACTCTGACTCTCGTGGGCGGGGAGTTGGGTGTGTGTGTATGTGCAAGGTCATAGCATTACCCATAGATCGGACCTACGAGCTCTGAGCTCTCTTCTAGGCGGGAAATAGCTGTCGATCACGAGTCCAACACGTGATCCAAAGACCAAGTGAATATACACACACACACACACACACACACACACACACACACACACACACACACACACACACACACACACACACACACACACACACACACACACACACACACACACACACACACACACACACACACACACACACACACACACACACACACACACACAAGGGAACATAGAATGCACAGATAATATAGAAACGGCTGAAGTCATGAACAAACACTTCAAGTCTCTGTTTATTAGAGATAGTATACAGCATGGGGATGAAAGAAGTGAAGTGAGAGCCCCGTCCATGAATGAAATAATTGTAACAAGAAAAGAAATAATGAACCAAATAATAAAACTTGATATCAGGAAATCGCACGGCCCAGATGGTATTGCAAGTTGGATACTAAAACAAAGTATAGATGAACTAATAGACAATTATATAAGGTAATAAGCTGTTTACTTAAATAATGAAAAAAAAAAGAAACGGAAGACTGGAAAACCTTCTAAATATCTCACTTGGCTATCTCCTACAACCAAGATCTTACCTGTGGGCAGGGATCTAGCGACTCCCCTACCCTTCGTCTCTTGAATTTTCTTCGTTTCTTCTTCTTGTAAACCCGTGAGAGCTTGAAACGAGTTTATAGATTCAAGCGGGTGTAGTGAGTTGTTTTTTTCCATCTCTCCGTGTTGTATTTGTCACCTTTTCCCACCCAGTTTCCAAACATGGTTTGGTCCGTGTTTTGGGTCTTCAAGCGAAAAACTCGATTCTACTCCTAAGGATTTCATGAGTCTTCTCTAAGGCAGTAATTCTACTACATAGAGATTGTACCCCTTCGGCGCTGGTCACTGAAACACAACCACTAGCCATCTCACTGATTTAAGCAGCTACCCCAGTTTGACCTGATCTAAGTGACGCTCGTTGGGTCTTGTCTCCTATTCTATGATTTTCTAACATGCCTAGATTCAAATTAGAGACTATAGCTATGTTAGAAAATTCATTTTTTGGTGTGAGTGTTTTGTATGTGTGTGCATGTGCGGGTGCCATTGTGTCTTTGTGTCCACATAATTTTTTAACCATTGGTTTGCTTTCGTTGTATGCCTGGATTACATTTTTATCTAACTTGTTCAGGATACTATAACGTCCTCTAAGCAATTCATGCTTTTATGAAAGTTTTACTAAGATGTTATATTCATCTTTCATTCAATGATAGTTTTCTTCGTTAATTTTTCTATATATTTCCTTATCTAGATAGGATT
>NC_134780.1:1389827-1402327 GCF_046742065.1 Oratosquilla oratoria | reverse complement strand
GTGTGTGTGTGTGTGTGTGTGTGTGTGTGTGTGTGTGTGTGTGTGTGTGTGTGTGTGTGTGTGTGTGTGTGTGTGTGTGTGTGTGTGTGTGTGTGTGTGTGTGTGTGTGTGTGTGTGTGTGTGTGTGTGTAAGTGCTGTGTTTTGTATCTATACATACTACTTCTTATTTTTCCTTGTGGGGGCTATCTTGAACTCTGCGGTTGTTGATGATTTTCACAACGACTAAGCCCAGTGGAGACGGATCTCTTTTGGTCACATCAATATTCTTTAGCAAAGGTCCACTCCACCTGATTAGATTTCGGGACTGAAATTACATCAGACGGGATAGTCTCATATCTGCAAAGAAATTGTCCCGTTTGTAACCGCCACTCGTTCATTTTTCCTCTGAACCTATGTCCTATAATTCCATATGTAAGCAAATCTAAAAACACTAAGATATGAGAGAGAAGCTATCCTTCGACGCAAATCACTCACAAAGGGAAAATAATCATTGGGATGACAAGAAGGAGACAAGAAGGAGTAAAGGAAGGTGTGTGTTTGGAAAGGGAGAGGAAAGGAAAATATAATAAGGAGGAATAAAAGGAAAACATAATATGGGCGAATAAAAAAAATGTGGGGAAATTGAATTGGGGTAAGACATGGAAGAAAAAAAGAAGTGAGGAGAGGGGAGAAGAAGGGGAAGAAAGGGAAGATAGGGACGACATAGAGAGGGGAGGAAAGGGTAGGAAAGGGAAGAGGAGAGGATGGGGAGAGAGGATAGGGCAGGATAGTGGAGGGGGGGTGTATAGGGAAGAAAAGTGTGTGTAAGGAGAAGGGCCCGGAAAGGGTGGGTAGAAGGAAAGGGAGCAAATAGGAGGGGAGAGGAGGGGAGGGGATGGGGGATGAGGGAAAGGGAAAGGGAGGGAGGAGAGTAGAAATAGAATGGGAGGGTGCGTAGGAAGGGAAAGGGGAATAGAATGGAAGGGTGGAAAGATAGAGAGTGGGTGGCAAGGTAAGAGAAGACGAGGGAATGCAAGGGAAAGAGATAATTCGAAATAAGGCGAGAAGGCGGAGGAAAACAGAAGGGTTGAGAATGAGAAAGACAGGTAGAGGAGGAAAGCAAAGAAAGGGGGGAGGAGAAAGAAGGAGAAAAACTTTGAAAGAGAATAGAAAAAGTAAAAGGAATGAAAAGACGAAGAGAAAAGGACCTACGTGCGTTGTCATAGTAAACAACGATGGGGAGGTAGGAAGCAGCTTCACGTCAAGAAGAGTCTATACTACAAAGAGAAGAGGAGGGGGAGTTGGTGAGCACTCACTTAAGCCTTTGTATCCCGAGCTCTGAGAAAAAAAAGTTAGTAGGGTTGACTACAAAGTGCAAACTGCGATAGGAAAGATAAGGTAGACTTGGTGAATGATGGAAAGAGGATACAGAGACAGGCACTAGTTTGGGAGTCCTATGAGATGGTAAAAAAAAAAAAAAGAGTAGGTATTTTGTGATCATTGCTCTGTGTACCATGTTTCAGATTGATTTTAATCACGCTTTAGTCGCACTGCGCAAATTAGAATGAAATCAACCTTTCAGTGAGATCTTGATTTATTTTCTCTGGAGGTCTAAGCATGTGGGGGCAAGAATGACGTATTCAAAGTTAACTAAACTCTTTCTGGCAGGAGCTCCTCATTTGTGCAAAAGGACTCACGTATGGAGGTTAATTTGACTCCAAACAGTATTTTCTTTGGTGGAGAGGACATCACTGCAGTTACAGTGACATCACTGTTCGTCCCTTTTGTTTAAGCTGAGTGCGAACAAGTGGCCGTAGAAGTCCGTTCGACAGGCACGTGTTTAAAGTGATGTGTGAACGTGTGAACGGGGTATTTGGGGTTTAACTAACGTGTTCGACAACCAAATACCCCGTTCACACGTTCACACATCACTTTAAACACGTGTCCTCTTACTCATGCAAATGAAAAGAATCTTTTCGTCACGTCATCTTCATAACGTTTATACAAATAACGTTCAGTACAGAGACCGAAATTCAAATTATTACTTGCATTTGTGTCCCAACAAGGTTTAAATTAGGATTTCCCAACCCAGAGAAATTTTCTTACTGTGACAATAAATTCAAAGATCAACGTATATAATACTAATGCCGTAAGTCAAGGTGAGAAAACTATTCTCAGAGATGAATAGATAAATGCATAGGTAAATAGATAGATAGGTAGATAGATAGATCGATAGATAGATAGATAGATAGATAGATAGATAGATAGATAGATAGACAGATAGAAGGATATATATATATATATATAGATATATAGATAGATAGATAGATAGAGTAATAGGTAGAGAACGTGAAAGAGAAATGTTACATTTGCACATGAGCGAACCGAATATTTATTGAAGTACTTTCGATTCATTGCTTTTTTTTCATGTCATTTGTGTTACTAAGCGATTAAGTGTTGTGCTTTGGATTTACATAAAAAAAAATGAACTTTTGTTTTATTGTTTACCATATTGATTTATTACGCTGATGATTTTGTTACTTGTCTACTTGTTAGGTGAAAAGCGGAAGTTAGAATTAATAAAAAGAGGAAGCGGCAGAAAATATATTGGAGGCCATACAAATTAGATTAATGCGATAAGCTTTATGATACTTTTATTTATGCGGCGACATGACGTCATGCTGTCATCAACAACTGAATCGGTTTGTCAACCTCGTCATAATATAATGACATTCAGTTATTCATATTCTTATTTCCCACCAGTTTCCACCAATCGTTTTCCATATAGAAAAGTGACAAGTTAATTTATGTTTCTATGTGTGCAGCAATCCAATATGCTGGAGGGCAACATGTGTATGTGTGCTTATGTGTATCTATTAGATAGTCTCTCTCTCTCTCCCTCTCCCCTCTATCTCTCTCTCCCTCTCCCCTCTATCTCTCTCTCTCCCCTCTATCTCTCTCTCTCTCTCTCTCTCCTCTATCTCTCTCTCTCCCCTCTATCTCTCTCTCTCTCTCTCTCTCCCTGCCCCTCTCTCTCTCTCTCTCTCTCTCTCTCTCTCTCTCTCTCTCTCTCTCTCTCTCTCTCTCACCCCTCTCACTCATTCTCTCTCTCTCTCTCTCTCTCTCTCTCTTCTCTCTCTCTCTCGCTCTCTCTCTCTCTCTCTCTTTACTCTCTCTCTCTCTCTCTCTCTCTCTCTCTCTCTCTCTCTCTCTCTCTCTCTCTCTCTCTCTCTCTCTCTCTCTCTCTCCTCTCTCTCTCTCTCTCTCTCTCGCTCTCTCTCTCTCTCTCTCTCTCTCTCTCTCTCTATCGCTCTCTCTCCTCTCTCTCGCTCTCTCTCTCTCTCTCTCTCTCTCTCTCTCTCTCTCTCTCTCTCTCTCTCTCTCTCTTCTCTCTCTCTCACCCAGTCTCACTCATTCCCTCTCATTCTCTCTCTCTCTCTCTCCTCTCTCTCTCTCCTCTTTCTCTCTCTCTCTCTCTCTCTCTCTCTCTCTCTCTCTCTCTCTCTCTCTCTCTCTCACCCAGTCTCACTCATTCCCTCTCCTTCTCTCTCTCTCTGTGTGTCTCTCTCTCCTCTCTCTTTCTCACTCTCGCTCTCTCTCTCTCGCTCTCTCTCTCTATCTCTATCTCTTTCTCTCGCCTCTCTCTCATCTCTCTCTCTCTCTCATCTCTCCTCTCTCTCTCTCTCTCTCTCTCTTTCTCTCTCTCTCTCTCTCCTTTATCTCTCTCTCTCTCTCTCTCTCTCTCTCTCTCACCCAGTCTCACTCATTCCCTCTCATTCTCTCTCTCTCTCTCTCTCTCTCTCTCTCTCTCTCTCTCTCTCTCTCTCTCTCTCTCTCTCACCCAGTACTCATTCCCTCTCTCTCTCTCTCCTCTCTCTCTCTCTCTCCTCTCTCTCTCTCTCTCTCTCCTCTCTCTCTCTCTCCTCACTCTCTCTCCTCTCTCTCTCTCTCTCTCTCTCTCTCTCTCTCTCCTCTCTCTCTCTCTCTCTCTCTCTCTCTCTCTCTCACACTCTCTCTCTCTCTCTCTCTCCCCCTCTCTCACCTCTCTCTCTCTCTCTCTCTCTCTCTCTCTCTCTCTCTCTCTCACCCAGTCTCACTCATTCCCTCTCATTCTATCTCTCTCTCTCTCTCTCTCTCTCTCTCTCTCTCTCTCTCTCTCTCTCTCTCTCTCTCTCTCTCATTCTCTCTCTCTCTCTCTCTCTCTCTCTCTCTCTCTCTCTCTCTCTCTCTCTCTTCCCCACTCGTTCCCTCTCATTCTCTCTCTCTCTCTCTCTCTCTCTCTCTCTCTCTCTCTCTCTCTCTCTCTCTCTCTCTCTCTCTCTCTCTCTCTCTCTCTCTCTCTCTCTCTCTCTCTCTCTCTCTCTCTCTCTCTCTCCCTCTCTCTCTTTCTCTCATCTCGCTCTCTCTCTCTCTCTCTCTCTCTCTCTCTCTCTCTCTCTCTCTCTCTCTCTCTCTATTCACTGAGACTTGGGAACAGCATCTTGGTCTTTTAAAGAGATTATTTGAAAGATTGAACAAAGCAAACCTCACTGTAAATTTGGTGAAATGTGATTTTGGAAATGCTTATGTAGAATATTTGGGCTACAAAGTTGGACAAGGAAAGGAACCTTTATATGAAAAAATTGAGGATATTGTAAACCTTCCTTCCCCAACATGTAAAACGGAATTGCTAAGATTTTTGGGTATGGCTGGCTATTACAGGAGATTCTATAAGAACTTTTTAGATGTAGCTTTTCCTCCAACGAAATTGCTCTCAGAAGGGAGTAAGTTTAGCTGGACCAAGCATTGTGAAGAATCTTACACTGAAATTAAGAAGTTGTTGACGAATGCTCCTGTACTAATCACGCCAACTTATGACAAACTTTTAAGTTGTATGTAGATGCCAGTGGCTATGGAGTAGGTGGTGTATTAATACAAGAGATTGAGGGTGTTGAACATCCAGTGGATTACTTGTCAAAGAAAGTCTGGAAATACCAGATAAATTATAATACGGTGGAAAAGTAAATGTTGGCTTTAATCTTGAATCTGCAATACTTTCATGTCTACGTAAAATGAACTGGAATGCCAGTAGATATATACACTGACAAAACCATTTAGTGTTTTTGAATAAAATGAAGAGTTTTTATCATATATTGATGAGATGGTGTTTACTTCTGAAGGATTATGATCTAACAATTAATCATGTGAAGGGTAGGAACAATGTAATAGCAGATGCTTTGTCACGTGTCCCAATGAGCTGTGAGGAATCTTAAAGAGGGGAATGTCTGTTGTGGTTGGACGGGTGAGGGCAGAAGACAGGGATGAATGGAAAATAGTTGTATATGGATGATGTTGTGATGCATGAGGGGGATTGGGTGGGGGGATGGGGGGTGAGGTAGTGTGTGTGAGGAAAATTTGACTCAGCCCGAAGGGATTTTCTCCACGTCTTCTCCTTTTATGCATAGGGGGGTGGAGAGGGAGGGTCGCCGATTTAATGAAGCGGCCTTGCTGTGGATGGGCTGTGTCTTGCGACACTGCTTCTGACCCAGGGCAGTGGACAAGGTGCAGGGATGACCCGTCATCCAGGAGGTGCTAAGATGAGAGGGAGGGTGGAGGGGTGTGGACTGTATTCAGGGATGGAATGGGTGGGAATGATTTTCTGTCTTTTCCTTTTTGGCTACCTCCCTTGTAAGGGGGAAGAAGCCTTGGTATATGTACATGTATGTACCTTCCGTTTGGATTTGCCTTAATTATGTCCTTGCGGAAGGCATAACAATATATATATATATGTATGTATATATATATATATACATATATATGTATGTGTGTGTGTGTGTGTGTGTGTGTGTGTGTGGACTGTGTGTATGGGGGTTGTGTGTGTGTGTGTGTGTGTGTGTGTGTGTGTGTGTGTGTGTGTGTGTGTGTGTGTGTGTGTGTGTGTGTGTGTGTGTGAGTGTGTGTGTGTGTGTGTGTGTGTGCACTCTACGAGGGTAATAGGTATGGGACTGGAGATGGTTAGAGATAGTGGTTTAAGTGTAAGGTGAGCTAGTTTCTTTTTAGAGATGTAGTTGCTGTAGCGCCAGAGGAAAGATAAACTGATTTAGTGAATGAATTTGGTTAAGTATGCGATAACAAGAAGTTGAAGGTGTATATGAGTAAATGTAAGGTGATGTAATGTGTAAGAAGAGAGTATGGTAGGGAGTTGAAAAGTAAGTCTTAAAGAAGAGAAGATGGAGGAAGAGACCAATTTTAACTATTTGCAGTCACATGTGGCAGGAAATGGGGAAATGAAGTGGAGGTAAATTGTAGGTTGAGAGAAGCAAGCAAATATCGTGGGGGATTGAACAAAAATTTCATGAGAAATAGGCATCTGGGAATGAATGTAAAGAGAAGGTTATGTGAATGGGTGATCAAGCGTTTGAGATGAAGTGTCTGAGAACTATATTAGGAGTTACGAAGTTGGATAGAGTGAAAAACGAGGAGGGTAGAAGGACAGTGGTGGGGAAAAGGAAGCAGATAAATGGAGGTGATGAAAGAGTATTGGGATGATTTCGACATTTGGAAATAAGGAATTAAAGAGGAGAAATTTGAGGAGACGACCGAAGATGATATAGATTGATGGGATGAATGGAGTTCTGAGCAAAAGGGTGTCAATTGAGTAAGAAAGGGAGATGGGAGGAGATAGGGGTGATAGAAGGATGATTGTACCTGTTTTCTCTCTCTCTCTCTCTCTCTCTCTCTCTCTCTCTCTCTCTCTCTCTCTCTCTCTCTCTCTCTTCTCTCTCTCTCTCTCTCTCTCTCTCTCTCTCTCTCTCTCTCTCTCTCTCTCTTTTTTTTTTTTCTTTTTTTTTGCTTTTAACGTAGCCAAAAGGAATTTCTCCCTATATCTTCTGTTTTCCGTATAAGGGAACGCGGAGGAGAGGTCGCCGTGTAAGTTAATGTGTTGTGTCATATTGTATTGCTTCTGACCCTGACAGTGGGCAGCAGGCGGGGCTCACCTTTCATCCTCGAGAAGTTAAGGTAAAAGAGGAAAAAACTTTGGTGCATGGGAATGGAATAGGTGGGAGTAGACACGTGCCTTTGACTTGGATACCTATCTTATAAGAGGGAAGAATTCTTGTTACACATAGACAATTTATTTTCATTGTTATCATTTTTGTTATTGTTATCATCATGATTATCATCATCATGATTATCGTCATCATTATCATCATCATCATCATCATCATCATCATCATCATCATCATCATCATCATCATCATCATCATCATCATCATCATCATCATCATCATCATCATCATCATCATCATCATCATCATCATCATCATCATCATCATCATCATCATCATCATCATCATCATCATCATCATCATCAATCAATCAATTATTATTATCATTATAACTTTCAATATTATTACCATTGTCATTATTGTCATCGCTATTAATATTATTGATAATAGTAATACTAACAACTCCAAGACTAGTTATGATAATGATATCGATATTTTTTCTAATAATATCCCTAAAAAACAAAACAAAAACAAAAAAAAAACTACTGTTTCCAGCAACTTCATCTTTGAAAGGTGTACGTACGGTGCAACATGACAAACGGTTGCGTCCGACCGGGGGACGCAAAGGCAATTTTATCAGCACATATTCAAAAAGTCCGTACCACCGCTCTGATAGGAATCCCAAAACAGACGCGCTGCGGTGTCCCTGGCGACTTTAGCATGCAGTACGCATAACACTCTTTCTCACCGCATCTCCGAAGCCGACGCCGTTTCGCTGCTTCCACTGCTCAGCTACCACAGTCATTGTTTCATCTTCCCTTTGTACCTCCTTTTGACCTCCTCTTCCTCTGCCACCTCGTCTTCCTTTTCTTCCTCCTCATCTTCCTACTACTTGACCTCCTATTCTTCTTCCTTGCAAAAACACCAACAACCTTCCAACACTTCTTTCCTTTCTGTAATATTGACAGTGTATTTACCCCCTTCCCTGTTTCTCCCTATCTACCTTTCTTTCATCTACATAACATTAAAGTCCAGTTTTACATGCACACACACACACACACACACACACACACACACACACACACACACACACACACACACATATATGTATGTACATATATGTATATGTACATATATATATATATATATATTTATAGTTATATATACATGTGTTTGTATATATGTATATATATATATATATATATATACATATATATATATATTTATAGTTATATATACATGTGTTTGTATATATGTATATATATATATATATATATATATGTATATATACATATACATATACATATATATATATATATAATTCTTTCCCATTCAAAATATATAGCAACCAAAGCCATGCACCCCCCCCCCTACTCCCAATTCATCCTACACTTATCCAACGCCTTTTTTTTTTCTTCTTCTTTTTTTTTAATCATAACTCTTTTTTAATGACTGGACGTCCCTGTTCCTCCGACCAATGCCCGGGTAAGAAGGAATGCAGCAAAACAAAACATCTTCAGCAGGGCCTGACAGTCAAATCCGGACTACCCCCACAGCTTCATGTACATGGTGACAATGGGAAATACCTTCATCGCCTCTCCACTCCCACCTATCTATTGTCTTTTCCCTTCCCCGCTACAGACCTTTTTCTTTTACCCAAGGCTCCATATGAGGGTTGGTTGCATGATAGAAGTAGTGGTTGGTAACCAAAAACACACTATTTTTTTTCGTGGTCCTTTGCAGGAGGTATTCAGTAGGTTTACAAGTAGGTTTACAAGTTTACAAGGTTTGCAGTAGGTTTACAAGTTTAGTTGAATTGTCAACGTGGGAAATTGTCTTCCGGGGGTAAATGTACTAGGGGACAATTGTCCTAGGGGGCAATTGACAACGGGGGAAATTGTCCTAGAGGGCAATTGTCCCAGGGGGCAATTGACAACGGGGGAAATTGTCCTAGAGGGCAATTGTCCTAGGGGGCAATTGTCCCAGGGGGCAATTGATTACGGGGGGCAATTGTCCTCCGGGGGAAATTGTCCTGATACGGTGGTGTCATGTTCCTCATTTGAGATTCACATACACATCTATTTGTCCATTCTATCATTTCATTCTCTCTTCTATTGCTACCCTACTCTCTTGTACTTGATTTAACTGCACTTTAAAAGAGGTAAGTTTGGAAATCGTTTGGATCTTCCAGCATTTACCCCTTCCAACCCCGAACCACCGAATTCATTTCCATTACCTTAAAGCTATCAATTTAGCTGAGAGATCATTCCTTGCGCGTTATCTATTTTGCCAATGAATATTTTTTTACAGTAAGATGAAATGGTTGTGTTATAAATAAACGCGGAATTAGTAGATAAAAGAATACATACATTATTAAAAGGTACGTATCAAAAATGATATTTGGAAATTTTGGAGGTGATAAATGCTTGTTCTTTATTTCATACATATGAACAGGGTAATACAATAGAAAAATTATGGTAATAGGTTTGGAAATGTACAACAGCATATTGCTCTATTTTGGAATCCTGATTTACCTAAAATTTAATATGATTACGACTATATGTTCAACTCCCGTTATGTGTAAGTCCCACAAATATTGAAAAAATGCCAGTTAAGAAAAAACATTCCTATTAACTTACGTATTATTGTTTTATTTGCATGGTAGCAAAGGACTTGATTGAGTTTTAACCTAGTGAGCTCTGGTGTCCCAACCTACATTGAATAAAATCATGGTTCTGGTCTTATTCTAGGTAGTTATTTCGTATGTAGATATACCTACTGTGCTCTACATACCCAACATTTTTATAGATTTGGATACATACATTCTTTTGCTGCAGTAGTATACATATAAACTGTATTCTATTAACATTTGTATTCTTTTCTTTTACTGTAGTACAGTAGTGTACATATAAACTGTATTTTATTGATATTTTTCTTATCACTGAGGAGAGACAACTGGGTGATAGGGATTTGTGGTTCAAAAAGTAGAAAGTGGATTAGAAAAGAGAAATTTCTCTCTCTCTCTCTCTCTCTCTCTCTCTCTCTCTCTCTCTCTCTCTCTCTCTCTCTCTCTCTCTCTCTCTCTCTCTCTCTCTCTCTCTCTCTCTCTCTCTCTCTCTCTCTCTCTCTCTCTCTCTCTCTCTCTCTCTCTCTCTCTCTCTCTATCGTTCGCTCGCTCGCTCAGACGGATGTGTCACCTTTTCTATGTAATAGATACAACAACCTATCAAAATAACGAAAAAGTAACAACTTCAAAGTAAATGAGGAAGAGAAAGGAATGATGAGGAGAGAGATCGACAGAAGCTGGATTGAATAAGCTACGAAAGAGCCAACAATGGTAATATACGGAGGAAAGAACGAGAGTAAATGAATCAGCTTGGACACAAACAGAAAGTGTGTCAATGGGGTCAGTAGAAAATAAACAGCAAAGAAAGAATCAAACGCGAAAGGAATAGATTGAATTTGATTAGTCTGTCTGTCTGTCTGTCTGTCTGTCTGTCTGTCTGTCTGTCTGTCTGTCTGTCTGTCTGTCTGTCTGTCTGTCTGTCTGTCTCTCTCTCTCTCTCTCTCTCTCTCTCTCTCTCTCTCTCTCTCTCTCTCTCTCCCTCTCTCGCTTAGAGGGGTATACCACCTTTTCTATGTTATAGATACAACAACCTATCACTATATACGGTGAACTGAGCAACCTCTAATGCCTGTTTGGAATCGGTCACTGACAAATGGCATTTTCCATGTCAACCAATGAGAACTCTGTTACACCAATACCCATATTACATCAACCAATGAGAACTTTGTTACACCAATACCCATATTTCGCTTCTACATAATTTGACGCTGAAATGCATTTATGCCGAGCGTTAGCATTGTGTTTCATTTCTTAAAATGTGTTGATTTCTCTACCCTTGCGGACTTTCATCGACATAAATCCTACTGAAATGAAATATTCACCACGATACTAAAGATGTATTTTTCTTTTTCGATACTGTAATGCAATACAATCAGAAATTTTGTGAAGCATCTTTTCATATGTGTTTCTATGATTAGGCTGTTAGATTAGCTTGCAAGGTAATAAGGTTTGTCAGTTTGTTTTGTGGTTATGTTAGGCTGTTAGGTTAGATTAGGGTGGTAGGTGAAATCAGATTATCTTGTTAGGTTAAATTAGATTAAGTTGTAATGTTAGGCTACAACCTAACCACTTATCTAAACCCCTAACCTAACAGTGTGACATATCAACCCAGGCTAATAATTCTAACATAACCTGAGTATTAGTTTGGGTTGCTCTCTATGATTATGTGTCTGCAACAAAGCGTGCATTTCTTAAACTTTCAAAAAACAGTCACTAACAATCCTCTTTCTTCTTCAAAAACGTGCATTTCTTTTACTTTCCAAACAACAATTATTTATTTAGTTTTCCTGAAACATGCATCACTTATACTTTTCATAAACAGTTATTAGTTGGGTTTTCTGAACACGTCCTTTTTATTGTGTTTATGCGTGTATAAGAGAGTTAAGTGCCCCCCCTCCCTCTCACTAGAAACAAAATAAGTCTTTCTAGCATTTCCTTCAAATTGGAGGGGAAGAAGTAGGTAACTCAAATATGGCGGATTCCAACACAACCTGCCATACTGACCGAACGTTTTGTAATGTTTACATTGCTGCGGTGTCACTCTTACCTTGAATACCAAAAGCTGTGTCGAAAAAAGAAGAACGAATAAAAGAAATGACTGTGAAGAAATCTTCAAGACAAAACTATAAACAATATTGGAGATTAGAGATAAAAAAAATATATAAAAAAGGCTTGGCAAAAAGATAATGGGCTAAAATGTATAATTAATGATGCAGAAAGAAAATGACCAGGAGAAGAATCCGGAAGATAATAAGGAACAATAAAGAAATGCATTTACGAGTAAAGCAGGGGAAAGCTCGAAAGAGAGCTCGAAAATTATAATTAAAAAAAAAAAAAAAAAAAAAGCCGGTAATGAAAGATGAGAAGGGAAGGAGAAGACGAAAAACGTGTTTTTCTATTTTCTTTTGTAGATGAAAGAGCGAGAAATCTTCAAAACCACAAACCTTACAAGACTCATAAGGTCTGTGCGTCCCGATCTTTTTTTTAATATACATTTTAGCGTATCACCCCCATTTTTCACCTTATATCACCCAATAACCCCTTGACTTTTGCAGTAACATGCACTTTTTCCTACGACGTGGAGCTGGTAGGACTAATTACATCACCTACATTCATCTTATTCATATATTTTTGTTCTTGCTCTCCTACTTACTAGATTATTCCAATTTCCATCCTCACCACCCTGCATGCTTGACATGTTTATGAACTGCACATTCCTGCCCCTACTTCACCTAATACTTTCATTCCATTCCAAAAACAAATAGATAATAATAGTAATAAATAAATAAGATTACCCCCACAGAACACTGTCTAATTTATGCACTAACCTACTGTAAAAAAAAAAAAAAAAAAAAAAAAAAAAAATGATGTAATGGAGAAGCATTTCAGTAAAACAAATCTCCAT
>NC_134780.1:1374827-1387327 GCF_046742065.1 Oratosquilla oratoria | reverse complement strand
TATAAGCTGATGAAAAGTGAAATTTGTTATATTGTTTTATTACATCTCCGTTTGGTTCTCGGTTGGAATTGGCAATGTGAATGTACATAAGAACATAAGAATAAAGGAGACTACAAGAGATCATAAGGCCTACACTAGGTAGTTCCGTATCCATCACCACCTGTCGTCCCCATCCATAAAATTGTCTAATTGTTTTTTAAAACAACTGATAGTTTCAGCGCTTACTACATGGTTACTAACTTTATTCCATTCATCGACCACCCTATTAGTAAACCAATTCTTGGCTATTTCCTTCTTATATCTAAATTTGTCCAGTAGTAGCCTGGGTGGAAAGGCTTATGGGAGGACTTAAATTGAGAAGATTAGGAACGGAACAATTAGCGAGAAGCAGTGTGGATTTAGGAAAGGCAGAGGATAAATGGATATTTTTTTAATAGTAGGCAGCTTTTGGATAATTTTTTGGTTAAGGGTAATGATGGTTTTGGGCCTTTGTGGATTTAGAAACGACTTGACAGGGTAGACATAAATGCGCTGTGGAAGGTAATGCAGATACATGGGATTGGGAAAAGCTGGTAAGGGCAGTGAAGAATCTTTATGAGAGTAGTAGAGCTTGTGATAGCATTGGGAATAGACAGAGAGAATAGGTGAAGGTAAGGCTACGTCAAGGCTGTCATCTCTTCATGATTGTTCAATGTGTACGTGAATTGGGTGGTACGAGAGGTAAATACGATAAGGATTGGAGATAGAGATAGCGCAGGAAAATGAGAGGTGAGTCAGTTTTTGTTTGTGGATGACACCGCGCTTTGGTGGGGTCGGAGGAGGGTCTAAAAAGTTACTAACGGAGTTTGGGGAAGTATGTGTTAGTAGGAAGTTGAAAGTAAGTGTGGGTAAAAGTAAGATGATGAAATATACAAGGGGAGACGGTGGCAGCAAGTTTGAAGTGAATCTCAAAGGAGGAGCTGGAGGATTTTTTTTTTTTTTTTTTTTTTTTAAGCTATCGACTTATAAGGTGGTCATTAAGCCTGGTATTTGTGCAGTCTCAACGTTGGAGGAAGTTGATATAACGAGTCTATTTCATTTAATTCTATGGTGACTCCTTAGTAGCAAAGATGCTAAATAGCATTCAACACGGGAATATTTTGTAGATCCAAATAATTTCTATAACTACTTTTATTTCTTTTCTCACGATCTGGTCTGCTCATAACTATTACTGCTTGTTTTACAACAAACCTTCTCATGTTTTCATTAATGCCTCTAAAACAGGCACGCACGCACACACGCACACACACGCGTACACGCCTGCACACGCATACACAGACACACACACACACACACACACACACACACACACACACACACACACACACACACACACACACACACACACACACACAAGCAAACAACTATACAAACAAACAAGCAAACGAGCAGATAAGCAGACAAGTAGACAGACAAACAAATAAACAAACCTATAAGCAAACAAACAAACAAAAGTTGGATGAGAATGGCAGTGTAGCCATGCGGAATGAGAAGAGTATTCAGGAAATTATAGAGGAACAGAAAGCGCAAGAACAGGAGCAAATTAAATTAAATGAGGTCATGGGAAAGCAGAAGGTTATGCAAGAAAACAAAGAAGAATTGTTGTCGCAGTGTAAAAAAAAAAAAAAAAAAAAAAAAAGAGGATTACAGGTACGAGTTGAGGTAGTTGTCGTTTTACTGGTGCCATGAAAATACTACCTGGTTCATTATTGGATTATCAACAATTAAACTGGCTCTTCCACTAGTCACCCGCCAGTGAGGAGGGTGTGTTGGGCACCCATAGAGGAAAAAAGAAAAACATATGCAATGCAGATGAACCGTTATTCAATAGCCATTCAATTCCATTATGGGTCACTAGCCTACATGTTAGTTGTGCGTGGCATCCCTACATGGTCTAGAGGCTCCGTGATATGTCAGTGCTGTGATTGCCTTCAAGTGTTCTTCTGGGATTAGCAACACGCCTCTTTGGTCCTCTATTCAGGTCAGGACGGGTGACCCCTCTTTGTTATAAGAGGAAAATTGGCTTGGATGTCGGACTTGAATCTCGTGGTTCGGCACACTTTGAGTCAAGCAGTTACCGCCTAGGACAAGGACAAGGTCGCACGGTCAGAGAGAGAGAGAGAGAGAGAGAGAGTTAGAGAGAGAGAGAGATAGAGAGAGAGAGACTTATCAACGGTTAACGAATATAGGGGTGGTCTCCTACTTCATGATCGAGATATGACGGAAGAAAAAAAATGAGAAAAAATAGTTCACCCCAAGATTGCAGTATACTGTTGCAGCGTGTAAAAAATAGCTTAGATTAGATTAGAAACAGCAACATAAAATCAAAGTAAAGAAATATGTTAGCAGTAATCAGAACAATGAAAATATATATAATCGACATAAAAAAAAACAAGACATGAAAAGAAACTGAAAACACAAGATGCTTGAATGATAAAAGGTAATACAGTTTTCTATACTGATGGATTAATTTGCAAAACAGCATGAGAGAAGAAATAGTAAAGTCAGACAATATAAGTGAATTTAAAGCTAATTTTGACATAAACGAGATATCACGACCATAACTCTAAAATTGTATATCACAATTAGGTGAGCACAAACACACAAGCACACGCGTACACATACACACACCCAAGCACAAAGACAAGCCCATTCTCGTATTGTCCTTACCGAGGTACAAGACATTACGGCCCATGTGTTTACCAACACACGTCCACTTTTACCATGACCACCCTCGGCCTCTTAGCGTCTGATAGATAACATAGGCCTAATTCATCATTATCCCTCATCTAGTGTCTTTACACACCCTCATTTCAATCTATCCTCTATCACTCATCCTTTCCTACCCTTTCCCACTTTCTTCAATAAGTCATCCAGAATGTTCTCCATTGTTTGATATTTTTTCTTTTCTTTTTTTCTTTCTTTATTTTTTTAAACACTATCCCCTCCAATGTTTTCATTTTCAAAATAGACAAGTGTAAATAGAAATGCGTTCATTCATGTATTTGTTATAAACGAGACTCATCACAAACGTGTACGTTTGAAAAAAATTATGCTACCCTCCGTGTGATTTATATAGTGTACATGGAATTAAGATGAGAGATAACGAGATAACAAATTAGTGTTTGATTGATGTGGAATGAGGGAAGGGTGAGTGCATGCTTGACCAGGCCACTCCTTGTATGGGGAAAGGGCTTTTTACTATATATTTATATGTATGTTGGTGACAGAAGTGATGGTGATAGTGATGGTGTTGCTGATGGTGTTGATCATCTTTGTTGTGTTGCCGATGGAAGGTCTCTAGGACCAAACGAATTTACAATTAAATTTTTTCCATCTCGGTTTGAAGTTACATTTACTGGTCTTCCTAATTCCAGTTTTGTTCTTTCACTATATTTTTTCTTTGTTTATCTATTTCTTTCTATTAATTCTTTTATTCTCCCTACCTCTTCTTGACCTTCCCTTTCCAGTTTTTCTTTTATATTCTTTGTTCATTGTTAATCTCGCAGATTTCCTCTCTCAAGTTTAGATGGATTTTCCTGCTTTTTACACAATAATCCTATATTTATTTCCATACCCTCGATAATGTTGTGTCCAGTGTCACAGAATTCTTTATAGGTGCCTTGTGAACAACGCATTCACGATTCATAATGGATTAAGATAAATTTTAGCTGGGAGTTCACCCCATAACGTAAACGAATCCGACTGTCGGTTGTAGCAACAGACACCCGATGATAAGCTATCGGTGCATATAGGGTCAGTTGTGGTAATCCATAAGCTTTTTACTAGTATGGAGGTACTAGGGAGATGAATAAGTTAGCCCTGTTGCAGCTATAGAAAAAAAAGAAAGAAAAAAAAAGAAAAGAAAAATAAATAAAATAAAATAAAATAAAATAAAATAAAATAAAATAAAATAAAATAAAATAAAATAAAATAAAATGAAATAAAATAAAATAAAATAAAATAAAATAAAATAAAATAAAATGAAATAAAATAGAACAAAATAAGATAAAATAGAATAAAAGAAAATAAAATAAAATAGTGGTATCAGCACGAGAAGGGCCAACCAAGTTGGATTGCTTCTTTACAACACAGGGGGGGGGGGTGTCTCGGAAATAGAATGAAACAACCTCCTATTATATAGAATAAAAGGGAAAGTGCCATCCAGTCATGAGGGGGTCAGTTAAGATATTTACAATGCTGCCATATTAATAGTATGACTATCATTTATTTGATATTATTTGTTTATTTGTTTTGTTATCATTTGTCCGTTTGTTTATTATTATTTGTTTGATTCTCATTTATCATTAATGTCAAATTATTACTATCTACTATTTACCTGTTTATTATCTAACTATATCTATGCATTTATTTACTTTATCTATTATTTACGTTATTACTGTTTTTATTTATTCATTTATTTGTTTATCATTATTGTGATTTTTTTCGCATCCGACCTAGATATGGACCAAAAGGTCTTCTGTCGGCATGCTCCGCCTTTGTAATCCTTTGTAATAATTAGTTAATCAACCATCCTCTTTCTACTCCTTCTCCTCCTCTCCCTCCTTCTGCAGCCTTCCCTACTCCATCAAATACTCCTCCCTTCTTCCTCTTTTTACCCCTCGTTCTAATATTCTTCTCTTTCCCCATTCTCTTCTATGCCTTCATTCTTCTTCTCCTGCTCTTCTAGCTTATCTTCTGTCTTCTGCACCTCCTCCTCCTCCTCCTCCTCCTCCTCCTCCTCCTCCTCCTCCTCCTCTTCCTCCTCCTCCTCCCCCACTCTTTCTTCTCATTTTTATCCTTCGCTTCTTCCTATACTTAATCCTCTCTATTCTCTTCTTTGTATTTGCATTTCTTCTACTCGCCATAGTCCCTTTTCTCTCCTTTTTTTTTTATATCGTTCTCCCATTCCTCTATTTAAATTTCAGTTCAATTTTTTCTAGATTTTTATATTCTTTTTCTTTGCTGGAATTCATTTATTTCATTCTGCATTTTACTAACTGACCACCTAAAGTATTTGGCTGCTGTAATTTCTCTCTTTCGTTCTCTCTCTCTCTCTATCTCTCTCTCTCTCTCTCTCTCTCTCTCTCTCTCTCTCTCTCTCTCTCTCTCTCTCTCTCTCTCTCTCTCTCTCTCTCTTTCTCTCTCTCTATCTATCTATCTATCTATCTATCTATCTATCTATCTATCTATCTATCTATCTATCTATCTATCTATCTATCTATATGTCTATCTATCTATCTATCTATCTATCTATCTATCTATCTATCTATCTATCTATCTATCTCTCTTTCTCCCTCTCTCTCACTATCTTTGCCCTTGTTATGAGGAATAGGACCTTCCCCAGAGGACCAAAGAAATCGGAAGCTGGCATAGTCTACAAATCTAAATGTCAAGAAGAAAAACGCAAGCCCCGTTCGACACATGTTACGTCGGCCACATGACGATCTGAAGGCGACTGGTTCCTCATTATTTTATAAAGGATTACAAAGGCGGAGCATGCCGACAGGAGACCTTTTGGTCCATATCTAGGTCGGTGCCATATGTCAACACTTCATCGACGCCCATGACAAGAAGCAGTCCTTACAAGATATTAAGGACACAAAAAGTTGTCTACGGTGACAACAAGAGAACAATTATGGGTTCTTGATAATCATTGAGAACTAAAATAAGAAAATAACGAACGTGTAGGTCTTGAACCTGGAGAAATCCAAATAGAGCAACAAAGAACGAAATAGACTTCATTGTAACAGCTGAGAACAAGAGCGTTAGAAATGTTACGGTTATACACAAAGTAAATATTAGTAGAGACCATTAAATGGTAGGATGCACAGCTAGATTTAATTTTAGGGCCGAGAGAAATAAATTGATTTTGGAGAAATAAACATTACGAAAGTTAAGGATAAAGGAATTTCAATTATGAAAATAACTTTAAAACACTAGGAAATATCGAGGATACAATCGGGGATATGAATTTGAATATAGTGAATACTACTAGGAAATCTGCTGAGAAAGTAGAAAGTACAAAAAGCAACAGAGGAAAGAAATAATTAAAGTTAAAGTGCCTAATAAAAAGCTAAACTATGCAGTTTACAAAAGGAAATACTAACTAGAGTAGAACTAACCAAGTTTATCAACAAATGGTAGATATAAGAGAAAAAATAAAGGAATTTCTTCTTCTTTTTCATTTTTTTCTTTTTCTTCTTTTACTGCCTTTACTATTATTATAATTAATATCCTCCTCTTCTTCGTCTTCGTCGTCGTCGTCGTCGTCGTCGTCGTCATCATCGTCATCGTCGTCACCATCACCATCACCATCACCATCACCATCACCATCACCATCACCATCACTATATCATCACCATCACCACCACCATCATTATCATTATCATTATCACTATTCTAATTATTATTATAATTATTATTATTATTATTATTATTATTATTGAGGAAGCTGGTGGCAGAGTTTGGGAGAGTATGTGATAGAAGAAAGCTGAAGATAAATGTGGGTAAAAGTAAGGTGATGAGATGTACAAGGGGGGGAAGTCGGCAGTAGACTGGAAGTGAACATTAAGGGAGAGCGACTGGAGGAAGTGGATAGTTTTAGATACTGGTGCAAGTGTAGCAGGAAAAGGTGGAGTGAAGGTGGAGGTAGAATGTAGATTAAGAGAAGCGAGTAAATGCCTTGGTGGATTAAAGCGTGTAATGAGGAATAGACATTTGGGAATGGATGCGAAGAGGAGACTGTATGAAGGAGTGATTGTGCCAACAGCACTGTATGTGGCAGAAACGTGGAACATAAGAGAAGAAGAGAGAAGGAGTTTGAATGTGTTTGAGATGAGGTGTCTGAGAAGTATGGTGGGGGTTACTAGGCTAGATAGTGTGAGAAATGAGGAGGTGAGGAGGAGAAGAGGGGTGAAAAAGGATTTGGGAGATAGGGTTGATGAAAGAATATTAGGATGGTTTGGACACATGGAAAGAATGAGTGAAGAAAGACAGATGTGGAGGGAGTGAACATGAGGGGACGTCCTAGGATGAGGTGGATGGATGGGGTGAAGGGGGCTTTGGGGAAGAGGGGAATGTCTGTTGAGGAAGGAAGGGAGAGGACGGAAGACAGAGGTGATTGGAGAATGGTTGTATATGGATGATGTTGTGACTGCATGAGGAGGAATGGCGGGGGGTGGGGGTGGGGTAGTATGTGTAAATATTTTGACGCAGCCCGAAGGGATTTCTCCCCGTCCTCGCCTTATATGCAAAGGGGGACGGAGAGGGAGGGTCGCCGATTGAGTGAAGCGGCCTTGCTGTGGATGTGCTGTGTCTTGCGACACTGCTTCTGACCCGGGGCGGTGGGCAGGGTGCAGGGATGACCCGTCATCCAGGAGGTGCCTTGATGAGAGGGAGGGTGGGAGGGGTGTGGAGTGTATTTAGGGATGAAATGGGGGGGAGGGTTTTTATGCCTTTCCCTTTTTGGCTACCTCCCTTGGAAGGGGGAAAAAGCCTTGGTACATGCATGTAATTTACTATTTATTATTATTATTATTTTATTATTATTATTATTATTATTATTATTATTATTATTATTATTATTATTATTATTATTATTATTATTATTATTATTATTATTATTATTATTATTATTATTATTATTATTATTATTATTATTATTATTATTATTATTATTATTATTATTATTATTATTATTATTATTATTATTATTATTATTATTATTATTATTATTATTATTATTATTATTATCATTATTATTATTATTATTATTATCATTATTATTATTATTATTATTATTATTATTATTATTATTATTATTATTATTATTATTATTATTATTATTATTAATTATTATTATTATTATTATTATTATTATTATTATTATTATTATTATTATTATTATTATTATTATTATTATTATTATTATTATTATTATTATTATTATTATTATTATTATTATTATTATTATTATTATTATTATCATTATTATTATTATTATCATTATTATAATTATTATTATTATTATCATCATTATTATTATTATCATCATTATTATTATTACTATTATTATTATTATTATTATTATTATTATTATTATTATTATTATTATTATTATTATTATTATTATTATTATTATTATTATTATTATTATTATTATTATTATTATTATTATTATTATTATTATTATTATTATTATTATTATTATTATTATTATTATTATTATTATTATTATTATTATTATCATTATTATTATCATTATTATTATCATTATTATTATCATTATTATTATCATTATTATTATCATTATCATTATCATTATCATTATCATAATCATTATCATTATTATTATCATTATTATTATCATTATTATTATCATTATTATTATCGTTATTATTATCATTATTATTATCGGCATTACTATCGTTATTATTATAGTTATTGTTGTTGTTGTTAATATTTTATTATTAATTTCATCCTAGTTATCATTATAATGATCATTATTATTGTCATTGTTATTGTTATATTTATTTATAATATTCTATCAATATCATTATTATTATCATTACTATTGTTCTTATTAATATATTGCATATATTACTGTTGTAACAATCAGTTTTTTTCGATTAACTGCAGACAATTCAATCTAGCTAAGGTGGCTATTTATTGTAGATTGATGAACTTATTCGTTTACAAAGGATTACAAAGGATTACAAAAACGGAGCATGCCGACAGTAGACCTTTTGGTCCATATCTAGGTCGTATGCGAAAAAAATGCAAAATAATAATAATGAATAAAATAAAACTATAATAATGTAAATATCAAATAAAATACATAAATAAATGCATAGGTATAGTTAAATAATAAACAAACAGGTAAATAGTAAATAATGATAAATTGACATATAACTAATAATAAATGAGAATCAAACAGACAAATGATAACAAAACAAAAAAAACAAATAATATAAGATAAATAATAATCATTACAGCATCTTGCTTAGGTGTTTTTCTAAACGATTCTTAAAGCTTCGAACTGAACTACATTGAACTACTTTTGCTATTGTGTAATATTGCTCAGTTGATACATTGTGAAACACAAAGAACATCTTTCCCTCACAGCAACCTCTTCCATTGATCTCACCGCTATACCATACATGTTCCGCATTCACCCCTACTTTAACAATGCCCCCACTACCTCCCGTACTCTAGCATTTGTTTTGGCGGTTGCCAAACTTCCTGTCTCCCCCTTTTGTCCATACCTTTCCAAACTTTGACTTTCTATAGGAGCAAATGTTTCCTCCTCTCCCTCTTCTCCTCCCCTTCCTCCTCCTCCTCCCCTCTTCAATCCAAAGGACTCCAGTTCACACTCCATTCCAATATTTCTCTCATCCGGAGGCTCCACCTTCGGCTCCTTCTCCTCTTCCTCCTCCTCTTCCTCCTCCTCTTCCTCCTACTCCTCCTCCTCCCCCTCCTCCTCCTATCTATATATATAATGTATATATACATACATATATATATATATATATATATATATATATATATGTATACATGTATATATATATATATATACAACTATGTATATATATATATATATATATATATATATATATATATATGTAAGTCGATCAGCCTTCTTATCAGAAAGTATGGCAGTACGTATCGCATGCAAACTATGGTTTATCTCTGGCTTCCAGAAGATGCCACTTGACTTCCCATTCTTCAACTTACAGCCTCTCTTATCTTACTTACTTATCAGTGGATTGGTAACTGTCACCCAAGGACCAACCGAGCAGGCCGTTCGGAAGGTCAGTCATTCACAACCATTCAAAATACTCTGCCTAACGAGCTTTCCATCTACTTATGCCTCGTAATAATTGCTCATCGGTTGTTCGGATTTTGTGAAGTTTCATGTCACTCACTCTTTTTCCGTGAAGCGTATGTTTCCCTCCATATTCTTAATGTGATTCAAGTAACTGTGACCTTGCCTTCCACCAGACATCACTCTTTTCTGGGATGCTCCTCCCCGTAAAGGAACAGACTTGACAACCATGACTGAAATTGCTTATGGAAACAGTTTTGGAGACTTTAAGCGCTGGAGAGTCCTAATTGGCTGAGGGAAACCTTTAACCACGTGATGAAATAAACAACTATCATTAGCCTATTCAGGAACATTTCCTAAACAGATTCATAGATGGCCCACAGCATACTCGCAACAGAAATGGCGTTTCGATGGCAAATAGGAGATTTTTTTTTTTACCATCACTTGATATCAATTTGTGGAAAAAACGTTACAAATAAAAGTTGTTGGAGTTGTCATAGTATAAATGCAAAATAAATACAAATTGCTCTTCGAGTGGATGAGACAAAAATTCACAAATTCTTGTTGTTCATATGGCATTCATCTGAGTCACGTATTTAGAGTGGCGTTTTCTTTACAGCTTGGTAAGCAGGTGTGAAGTTATTCGCATTAAAAGGACATTCAACTTCTAAACGACTTACCAGATATACTTCTTATTCAGGAGAGCTCTAGTCTACTGTTATTCAATACACTCTTAGGAAATTTCAGATATTTACCTTTAAAGGTAACCCACAATTATAAAGTGTCATCAAGAACATCAAGCATTTTGAATTGATTAGGGAGTGCCACCGCAGACCCTTAAGCACACATATCGTCCCTGAGATTCTTAAGATGTAATCCTCATAAATTACATCTCAAGGTCCCCTTGGACTTGACACACAGCTCGATTATTTTAATCACTAGATGTTCTGTCCCTTAGACGCAGAGCTCCGGTAACAATGCAAGATTCTCCAAAGAGTATTGGAACTTGGGATTAGCAAAAATCAGGTGAGAATTGTTGCTGTTCTTGGTTTTAAAGTCATGGGACTCAGCACATACTTCGTAGCTTTGTCGATGCAAAACATGTATATCACTTGGTGGGCACTTGTCAACATTTGAGTCAAACTTGGCATAGAATATTTCGACTTCATAATCCTCTGTAGGAGCATATACTGCAATAAGAGACAAGGAGGTCGAGGTATGTTTTAATATCACCATCAGCTCATCAACCGTAGTAGACCCTAAAACAAAGATCTGTAGCCAGCTTGGTACACTTGAATTATAATATCGACAACTAACGTCACCTCCATCCCCCCCAACCACTCACATCCAAGGTCGGCCCCCTTGCTGTGGTCTGACCCGTAGAAGATCGTATCTTTAATACTGACCTCAGCACAACCTTGTCTCCTTAGTTCAGGAAAAACCTCCATATCCAATCTAAGCCTTCGAAGACGTGTCGATATGAAGGAATCCAAACGTTCTTGGAGAGAGAGGAAAAAAAATCCCAAACATCTGGAATATTAACCCGAGCCGGATTGGAGTGTTCGAGTCTTATTGACACCACACAAGTCCTCTACCATATTACCCATCCCCATCAATAGAACAATATCAAGATACTATAAACAAATTAAAATTCGCCGACCTATGCCGCCACCCACCGCAAAACCTGCCTAGAGGAAACTCCTCCTTGTCCCCCTCTTAATAAATCTTCATTTCCTCTTCCTTCTCCATCCTTATCTATCCACCATAATCTATCTGATATGGTTGGACCCTTCCGTAGCGGTTGGCACATATATACCAAACTATTTCATTCACGTGACATCTCTTTAGTAGAGACAGAAATCAGTAGTAATCAGAAACTGGACACGATACTCGTGCTTATGGGGAGGATATGAAGACTCAACGCACTACAGCAACACATGATGGAGGTAACTCTTCCTTTGAGTGATGGGGAAAACAAAAACGGATGAGAAAGATATAACGTAAAATTTATCCCAAAGATTGTATGGGAATTCCGTCCTTTGCAACATAAGGACAACTCTTTTAACGTAAGCCCAGATAAGACCAGCTCTTGCAATGCAAAGCCCGTCCTTGCAACCAAAAATTCTTGCTAGCAATATAAAACTAGTTGCCTGTACTATAAGCCTGTCCTTTTGTAGCGTTACTACCTTTTGTTAGAAGGGAAATTGACAGTGGAAGAAAAGTGGAGGAGATGGAAGGGGGTGCAAGGTAAAGAAGTGTTGATAGTTAACCAATTAAATAAGAGGGAAAAAGACAAAAAAGTGTGAGAGGTGGAGATGAAGAAAAAAAGAAAGTAGAATTATGAGAGGAATTGGTAGTCTTTTTCTCTCAATTCATCTTGCATGTTACCCCTGAAGGACGTTTCATCACTATGTCATGACCAGTTTAAGTCGCTGTCGAGGGATTTATGATGATGATATGGTTTAACGTCACAAACTCCCACCCCTCCTCTATTGGGAGGCTAGGACGGTGCCCCTCACAGATGGCTTTGTAGCGTGGAATTTAATGAACCATGCCCTTGGTTCAACTTCGCCGGTGGCAGGATTCGAACCGCCCTCACCTCGACCATCGCCGCAAGTAACGACCCCTTAACCCG